>NC_140584.1:442247585-442346380 GCF_964204655.1 Triturus cristatus
TGGATGACGAACGCTCCACGGTTGTCAATCATAAATGGCCTATGAGTTGTTGCGCACAGGGTTAGTGGCACCCGAGGCCTTGATGCCGGCATGGGCCTACCACCACGTGGTGCTGACTGGGGTTGCAGAGGGCTAGTGGCACCAGAAGCTTTGTGGCCTGTACAGGCACCCCGCCACGGGACGGTGACTTTGGGTGCACTGAGGTAGGGGCACCTAAAGTGCTGAGCGGGTGTGCAGCCTGCGATGATGCCCCGTCCCGGCGGTCCGGACAGCTCAGGTTTTGTGTGCCCTGCTGGACCGCAGTGTAGGCCAGAGCCGGCGGGCAGCGCGGGCCTACCGCCACGTGGAGTCGCTTCCGGGATCACAGAGTTAGTGGCACCTATTGGGCTGAGCGGGTGTGCAGCCTGGGTTGATGCCCTTTGCACTGGTATGTTCTCTGCCATGGAGTAATCAAGACCCAGCACCAAACGTGAGACCTGGTGGCCTGCGGAGCGGGGCTGCATGATGTGGAGGGTGCTATGTCCGTGGGTCCCGGGCATGTGGCTTGCAGCGGCACGTGGTGGGACCTCTTTCATGCACGCCAGTGGTGAAAGGTGAGCAGTGAGGCCTGGGTGTTCATGGGCGGGCATGCACTGCTGGGCTGGGGTGCATCTGCCTGGGTGCGCAGCGGCGGGCAGGCAATGTCTTGTGCAATTGTGTGTGCTGTGCTAATCATGTATCTGCACTCTGTTTCAGATGACTTGTCTGTCTCCAACATACCGGCAGTGGTGGAGACACACCAGTCGCATTATCTCCCCTCCCCACCTTCTCTTCCCCCTCTCTCTCTCTCTCTCTCCCCTCTTCTTCTCTCTCTCTCCCTCTTCTCTCTCCCCCCTTCTTTCCCCCTTCTCTCTCCCACTCTCTCTCTTCTCTCTCACTCCCTCCTCCTCCCCCTCTCTCTCTCTCTCTCCCTCCTCTCTCCCCCTTCTCTCTCTCTCTCTCTCTCTCTCTCTCAATCCTCTCTCCCCCCTCCTCTTCTCTCTCCCCCCTTCTCTCTCCCCCTTCTCTCTCTCTCCCTCCTCTCTCCCCCTCCTCTTCTCTCCCTCCTCTCCCTCCTCCCCTCTCTCTCTCTCTCGCCCGCCCCTCTCTCTCTCCCCCCTCTCTCTCTCTCCCCCCCTCTCTCTCTTCCCCCCTCTCTCTCCCCCCTCTCTCTATCCCCCCTCTCTCTCTCCCCCCCTCCCCCCTCTCTCTCTCCCCTCCTCTCTCTCCCCCCTCTCTCGCCCCCTCTCTCACCCCCCTCTCTCCCCCCTCTCACCCCTCTCTTCTTCCTCTCTCCCCCCTCTTCTTCCTCTATCCCCCTCTTCTTCCTCTCTCCCCCCTCTTCTTCCTCTCTCCCCCCTCTTCTTCCTCTCCCCCTCTCTTCTTCCTCTCCCCCCTCTCTTCTTCCTCTCCCCCTCTCTTCTTCCTCTCCCCCTTCTCCTTCCTCTCCCCCTCTCTTCTTCCTCTCCCCCTTCTCCTTCCTCTCCCCCTCTCTTCTTCCTCTCCCCCTCTCTTCTTCCTCTCCCCCCTCTCCTCTTCCTCTCTCTCCCCCCTCTCTCACCCCCTCTCTCACCCCCCCTCTCTCCCCCCTCTCTCCCCCCCTCTCACCCCTCTCTTCTTCCTCTCTCCCCCCTCTTCTTCCTCTATCCCCCTCTTCTTCCTCTCTCCCCCCTCTTCTTCCTCTCTCCCCCCTCTTCTTCCTCTCCCCCTCTCTTCTTCCTCTCCCCCTCTCTTCTTCCTCTCCCCCTCTCTTCTTCCTCTCCCCCTTCTCCTTCCTCTCCCCCTCTCTTCTTCCTCTCCCCCTTCTCCTTCCTCTCCCCCTCTCTTCTTCCTCTCCCCCTCTCTTCTTCCTCTCCCCCCTCTCCTCTTCCTCTCTCCCCTCTCTTCTCCCTCTCCCCCCTCTCTTCTTCCTCTCCCCCCTCTCTTCTTCCTCTCCCCCTCTCTTCTTCCTCTCTCCCCCTCTCTTCTTCCTCTCCCCCCTCTCTTCTTCCTCTCTCCCCCCCTCTCTTCTTCCTCTCTCCCCCCTCTCTTCTTCCTCTCCCCACTCTTCTTCCTCTCCCCCCCTCTTCTTCCTCTCTCCCCCCTCTTCTTCCTCTCTCCCCTCCCTCCTTCCTCTCTCCCCCTCTCCTCTCTCCCTCTCTTTCTCTCTCCTTCTCCCCCTCTATCTCCCCCCTCTCTTCTTCATACTCTCTCTCTTCTTCTTACTCGCTCTCTCTCCCTCTCTCTTCTTCTTACTCTGTATGTATTAAATGTATGTATTAAATTCTTATTGAGCGCTTCTGCCACCCCAAGGGTATCCTGGCGCTTGACCTTCCGTGAGTCATCAGATCTAATACGCTACATTGCTCTTGGAAAGAGATAGGTCTTCAACTCTTTTTTAAAGGAGGTTAGTTCTTGCTTACTCCTTAGCAGCAGAGGAAGGGCATTCCACAGCTTAGCTGCTGCAAAGCCAAAAGCGCGCCCGCCCATCCTCACTCTGACAAATTTAGGAACTTTGATCAAAAAAGCCAAGGAGGATCGTAGGGGTCTAGCAGCCTGGTACGAGGAAAAAAGATGTTGGAGTGGCAGAGGTCCCAGACCATGCAACGCTCTAAACACAATGCAGGCGGCCTTAAAAAGAATACGCTGCTGGACAGGCAGCCAATGAAGATCAGATAAAGCTGCTGAGGATGACGCGGAGCGTGAGCGAGCTAATGCCAACTTGGCTGCCATGTTTTGAACCCTCTGCAGCCTAGATACCAGAGACTTAGGTGCCCCCAGAAGTAGTGCGTTGCAGTAGTCTAATCTACTGAGTATAGTACTGCGCACCACCTCTACTCGAGCTTCTAGGGGAAGCAACGGCAAGATTTTCCGTAGGGCACGAAGTAAGCCCATGCACGTTGCTATGGTCTTATTTACCGAGGCATCCAGCTGCAGACTAGGTTCAAACATGATCCCCAAGTTACGGGCCGACTCAGCAGCTGTCACGGTACCCAAGACGGATGCCGGCCAGAAATCCTCTGGCAACGGGCGAGAGGGCTGATCCAAGGAGCAATGAAGCACCCCATTAAATTGGAGTGAATTAAAGCGAAGCCACTCTGCTGTTTCCGACATACACTGATGGAAAGTATCCCTCGAGACCGCCTCCTTACCCTCAAAAGAAAAAATCAGTTGCGTATCATCGGCATAGTTGATAACTGAGATGCCGAAGGATTTTATCAAACTGATTAGGGGTCGGAGGTAAAGGTTGAAGAGGATCGGACTGATCGCAGACCCCTGTGGCACACCCTGCTTCACCTGGCATATATCTGAGCGAAACGGTGGTAATGCACGCCACGCCCGCTTTCTGGAGGCGATCCAGCAGGACAGCATGATCCACCGTGTCGAACGCGGCCGACATGTCCAGCAATACTAAAAACGCTGCCTTACCTGTGTCGACACGCGTTCGCAGATCGTCCAACACGGTGATCAAGGCGGTCTCAGTCCCATGTGCTGGC
The DNA here is from genome assembly GCF_964204655.1 of Triturus cristatus. Lineage (NCBI taxonomy): Eukaryota > Metazoa > Chordata > Amphibia > Caudata > Salamandridae > Triturus > Triturus cristatus. The sequence continues at coordinate 442,251,080 of NC_140584.1, forward strand.
CTGAATTCAAACTGGGCTGCGTCCAGGCAAACGTTGGATTCCAAAAAGTTGGATAAGGTTCTTGTGACCAATTTCTCTAGAATTTTTATGGGAAATGGAAGCAACGAGATAGGCCTATAGCTGGCTGGACATAGCGGGTCCAAGGAGGCCTTTTTTAGCAGAGGTGTCACTATTGCAAGCTTCCAGCTGTCAGGAACCGAAGCTGTAGCCAATGACTGGCAGCAGATGGTATACAGCGGAGGTAACAGTTCTGTCTGGAAGGCCTTCCATATCCTATGTGGCAAAGGGTCAAGTGGGGAACCCGAAGACACACCGTTAGCCAGTGTATAGAATTCCTCCAAGGAAGGGATAGGAAAGCAGGATAATTGCTGTTGTTCCCCCTTAACCTCCTCATCACCTACGGGGTGGGGAGATTTTAGTGGAGAAGACTCTATCGAGACCATATGGCTCGAGATCGAGAGGCCACTCAAAATAAGCCTGATTTTTTCCTCAAATGCAGAGGCCAAGGAGTCGCACAGCTCCTGAGGTGCTATGGTGACTGGTGCTGCGCAGGCAGGGTTTGCCAGGTTATTGACCAGTTTAAAGAGGGTCTGTGATTTATTGGTGGCTTTGGCCAAAGAATCTTCCAGAAACTTCGCCTTAGCCATCTTTAGGTGGACTTTATACTCCCGCAAAGCCTGTCTATACTCTGCACGATCCGATTCCTCATAACCTCTCCTCCAAGCACGCTCCGCCTGTTTACAGCGAAGTTTCTGTTGGCTAAGATCACCAGTAAACCAGGTGCTAGCTCTCCGAGGTTTGTTCTTCACCCTTTTTAGAGGGATCAGTTCATCCAATGATGTAAAAATTTGTTTACTAAGGGCAGCATAGCTTTTATCCACGGTTTCCTGCACCGCAAAGGTTGTAGGCAACAATGAAGGTAAACTTGACCCCCTTAACAGACGGGACCACTGTCTACTAAATTTATGCCCAACCAAGCTGTCAGCACTACGCTGCTCTCCTGACACAAAGATAGACATGAGAACCATAGCATGATCTGTCCAGCATTGATCCAAGACTTCATTAATAACAACCAACTTTTTATCCGCAAAGACCAAGTCCAAGATGTTCCCCTTCACATGCGTGGAACATTGCACAAGCTGCTCCAACTGTATGTTGTTGCATGCTTGGCAGATTTCTCTATAGGCTAGTTCTTGTGGGCCTGAAGGTCGTAAATTAAAATCGCCCAACACTATAAAGTTGGAATGTGAGTTAGATAAGTCATAAACAAGGTCAATGAATTGCTGGAAAGAAGAAGCCATTCCAGAGGGCGGTCTGTAACACAAAAGACCTGCCAGAACTATGCCGCCTTGAGCCATCAGAGAGAAGCCCAAGAGTTCAAAACCTACCACCTGTTTAACTGTGAACTGTGAAAGGGAGAGTGTATCTTTACAAATAAATCCCACTCCACCACCCCTTCCCGTAATTCGGGGACTATGTCTTATAAAGTATCCTGGGGGACATGCCCAGGCCAACTCCGCTCCGCTATCTGATGTAGTCCAAGTCTCTGTTAGGAACAAAATATCCAAATTAGCAGACTCAACTAGCAGAGAGATTTCGGCAGAATGCTTTACAAGGGAGCGGACATTAAGAAGGCCACAGGAAATAGAGGGCGGGGTCGCTGGCCGCGAGGTAGATCCTTTGTTTAAGGCCGAGTGGAGGTTCAGAGCACACAGTTCTTCTCGGGAATATACTAAGTGTGATCTGTACGGCTCTGTAGAACCGGGAGCAACCGGGACGCGAACGGGCGCAAACGGGCTTACCTCTGGCGCACCTCCGGAGCGCCCACGGCGCGCCCGCTTCGCGCGGATGCTGCGCGCCCGTGCCTCCATTCAATTTAATAGTATTATGCCGCGCGGGTACCGCCTCGTAGGCGACTGACCTACCCAATATGGCGCCTACAATGTCCCAAGCCTCACTCATCCACTCAAAGATGGCGATCAAGTGCCGCTAAACCGGAGCCCCCGCTAACTGAGTCCCGTCAAATGCGGGTGATAGAACAAATTAATGTGCAGGTAAGCCTGACTGTCTCCCCCAGCGGCAAAGCAGCGTAGCAGCAAATTTAAAATCTCTATTCCAATAGAGTTGTATTTAGTTTTTAAAAATAATCCAATGCGCGCGATGACAAGGTCTGCCTTCCGTATCAGAGGAACTATTTATATAGCTCTCCAATGCGCGGGTACCGCCTCGTAGGCGACTGACCCACCCAATATGGCGCCTACAATGTCCCAAGCCTCACTCACCCACTGAAAGATGGCGATCAAGCGCCGCTAAACCGGAGCCCCCGCTAACTGAGTCCCGTCAAATGCGGGTGATAGAACAAGTTAATGTGCAGGTAAGCCTGACTGTCTCCCCCAGCGGCAAAGCAGCGTAGCAGCAAATTTAAAATCTCTATTCCAATAGAGTTGTATTTAGTTTTTAAAAATAATCCAATGCGCGCGATGACAAGGTCTCTCTCCCTCTCTCTTCTTCTTACTCTCTCTCCCTCTCGTTTCTTCTTACTCTCTCTCCCCCTCTCCCTCTCTTGCTCTCTCCCTCTCCTTCGCTCTCTCTATCTGTAATTTGATGTGCGCAGGACACACCTTCTCATCAAGGTTTTTGTCTTGCAGGCTGTGACCTACGGATTGTCCCGAGGGGAGCAGCCATGTGTCTTCATTTCAGTTCATTGTTCCTTTTAATAAAGTTTCATTTGTTGCTTCGGAAGTGAATGTGTGATGCTCATTTTTGTGACAACACCTACATGTCACCAGTTGTGATTGTGCGACATCATGCGGATTATTTTGTACATGTTTAGGTGTCACTGATGTGGCATGTCTTTGGTCGGGGGTGGTACCGTGGAGGGGGGTCCTGGGGAGGGTGGCGGCGGGTGTTGTTGCTCTTTCGGCTCTCCGGTCTGCATGTTTAGTTGTCCGGGTGCATCTGTTCAGGTGTAGCTGTGGGCTATGCTCCCTTTTGTGGTGAAGGCTGCCGTCCAAATTTGCACCATGTCAGAGCAGGTGTTTGTTTCCTGGTGCTAACGCGCCGTATCACCTGTTTTGTGTTCTTATCGCCTCTGTGGCTGGTCGTTGAGAATGTTGAGGTGTGGTGTTGTCGCTGCTTTTGACACGGGAACGCCTACTCTGCATCTCATTAGCGATAGTTGCGTGGGTCGTCTGTGGTGATGTTTTTTGCGTCTGCTATCACGGGTAAACTGGTGCTGTGGGCTGTTTACACCAGCTTGTGATTGGGGCGATAAAATTATCGCAACTTTGGCTGCGATAATGTGCCGTTAACTCGGCGATTGCTCCTTGTGAATATGCCCCTCAGTGTGCTCTGCACAAAAAGGTCTCCCAGTTGAAACACCCTTTTTACTTCCAATTTTCTTCGCCCTTCCCAACTGCCTTTGTGTTGTGTAGCTTTCAATCCCAAGAGAGACAAACCTGGTGCGTAGGGTGGGGCGGGTTCTGTGTTTTCGGATTTGCAGAGATTTCCCTGCACGACAATCACAAACGCACTCTGGGCACGGATATTTACAGGGTGCCCCCGCCTGCCCCTAGACTCCATATTCCTACCCTGTTGATGAGCATTTTGCCACCTGCATCTGCCATGTTGTTAGTTACACGGCACAGGTCAGGCAGCAAAGTACCCGTTGGCAGGAAAGACGCGACCGGAAGACCGCATGCAGTGTTTACGTCCTATGTAGACAACGGTCCTAGATATAATCAAAAGAGGCTGATGCCTTTGGTTGGCTTTGTGCTCCCCATTTTACCATCAAAAGAATAGTTTCCCGGTTTGACAGAAGTGTTGCATCCCAGCTCACAGTAGCCTCGCTCGCCAGTTTCTCGTTCACCTCGCTGCCCATTGAAGCTGTGCAGCTATGTAATTTAATTACTTGTCCAGAACTTCCCTCTGCTGTTTTGCAGTCTACGTTTTGCTAGTACTAGTCCTGCCGGACCCCGTATTAAATGACAAACATTTTATCTAGTTCCCTGAAGATGTAGTTGGGTATTTTTATTGGTAGAGTTATAAAACTACAGGCCCCATTCATAAAAGTAATCTGAGACAAAATCCTAACTTTCGGTATTCACAAAGGGCATTTAGGAGTAGTAAAGTTAGTATTTTGTCTCAGTTAAACTTAAGGTTTACTTAAGTTAAACTTAAGACCACAATTTAAGTTTAACTGAGACAAAATCCTAACTTTACTACTCCTAAATGCCCTTTGTGAATGCCGAAAGTCGTAAAGTTAGGATTTTGTCTCAGATTACTTTTGTGGCTCGGGCCCAACGTGCAGAACTGGCAAGTTGGAGATAGCAGTTTTCCCAGCGACCGAGAAGGGCAGCGCAGTGCTGGAACGGGGATTTCTTACCCTCAATCTCTTGGTATAGTCATCAAACAGAACAGATTACTGGAGAGCTAGCATTTAAAATAAATGTATCTTTCGATGAAACCAATGCAGTTCCACAATAACAGCGGAGAGCATGGTATGCAACCATATAGGCGTATTTTAGAATTATTAGTTCATTAAAAGCAGCAAAATTGTCAATTCTTAATGAAGTGTATCATTAGAGGGAAAATGTTAAGCATTCAGCCACTCTCTATCCTGTACTTCATAATGCTTAAATCCAAATAATCAATTTGTCAAGAACACAAGATATCGAAGCAAAGTGTTCCATAAAAAACTAGCCCTAGCCAAATTAAGAAATTAAGGTGCAAAAGGGATTTTTAAAGGGGAAATGAGGAAGGTGTCAGCATCATGTGAATCTCAGTAGAAGTTCAGGAGAGACTTAATAGTGTTTAGCATGAAACTTCACACTCAAAGTCAGAAAGGTAGAGAAATCTGTTCTCATGCAAGTCATGAAAAAGGTCTCTGCTCTAACCACTATGGAACACCAATTGAAAGCACAATCAAAAGTCCCAGAACATCCGTATCTCGTTCCCACAGCCTAGACCCAATCCAAGTCCGCATTTGCTGGAAGTGAGTACCCACCTAAATGCCAAACCCAAAACACAATTAGGTACACATCTGGTCGTCCTTGAGAGTTGCATCTTCTTGGTACGCCGGGTACAGGAGACTCATTTTATTGTCATTCCTCCACATCTACCAACTTTTCTTTTCATGCCTCACTATCAGATTCAAAATAATTAGCCTTTCTCTAGCCAACGAGGAACTTGATAATGCACCTGCAAAGAAAGGAATAAACAGTACGCTAACAATTACAAAATGTGCAACACTCTGTTAAAGCCTAATGTCAAGCTAAGTTAGCTCGAGATTAAAAATGGAAGTACATTATATAATTATTGATCATGGGAAAGCAAGCCATCATCTGTATAATGTGGATATCCAATAAATGCAAAAACATGGATTATTTATTCACTCCATTAGAATTACATGTGGATTCTAAATGTGCACAACAATGTTGATCTAAGAAAATGCATCAAGATGAAACACGAGTTAATGAGGTATGGCACACATTGAATATACAAATTATATATCGTAACATATAAATACAGTATATTTAGAGGGTGAAATCTAAAGTACGCTGCTCCAGTGGTAATCCTGGTTATAATGCCATCACTAGCCGGCTCACATTGCAGTGCAGTATTTCTGGGTCAGTCCGATAGGTTTGCGCTCCTGAGTATTTAATTGTAGTCCCCTCCCACTGCACTTCTTTAATTTAAGAAAGTACTCTGAATTCTCAGCAGGGATGCAATACTTTTATTAGGAGAGCACTGGCGACTCGCAGTAGCATAGGGGTACTCTGGGATACAAGTACCTGAACTTCTATAGTTCCATTTAAAGCACTGGTTAACTGTGCTTTCTTGGAGGATGCAAAGCTCAAGTCCTGTGATTTCTGTTTGCAAATCACAGCAATTGCTTCATTTTAATCTAGGTGCTCTCATATAGATGTCAAACAAGAGTTGGAATGCATTAGGTTGTTAAAATAAGCCCTTGATTAAAATACGTCCCTGGTGGAATCTAACCTTTCGATGAACAGACAGGGAATATACAGAATGAGTTAAAAATGTATAACCAAATTATGAAGAAATGCCTCTTTTTGTATGGCCGCGCCCAAAGTTTCGGTCTTGATGCTGCTGTTCTTTTCAACTTGAAGATTGCCCTGATGCCTGCTAACCAGACCTCAGTACCAGTGCCTGGCCCTAAAGTGTGTATGTTTGATAGGCTTATTCACAATTTGTATATGTTAACTTACCTGTAAGTCCCTAGTATATGGCACACGGGGCCAGTAAGTTAAATGGTCACCCCAGAGACTGCAGCATGCTAGTTCCACCCTAGATGTGACAATGGTAAAACATGGCACCCTGTCTGCCACTGCAGAATGGAAGAGCAGTTTTAAATTGCTAACTCAACATTGCCATTTAAAGCAATGGCAAAGTCCAATCCCCCTTTATTAATACAGGTATGTAACTTCTCGGGCAGGCCTAAAGAACAGCAAGGTAGGGTGCAGTATGTTAGAAAGTGAAACATGTACTTTTACAAGGTCCATCAGTAAAAAACCACCATTATTGTTATACTGTGGAAAAGGCTAGTAGCCCTATTGGTTACTACAGAGTTACAAGCTGGCACCTCAGCCTTGATGACTTCTGACTGAGACCACTAAAGCTGATACTTGGAGGTATCAAACAACACATTAAACCAAACTTGATGCCAGAGTTAAAATGAATGTAACTTGTTATAGTGTGCAACTGTTCCTGTGCCTGTTCACGGTTGCATATGGGGTCTGTCCGTGAGACAGCTTTGTGTTTTAGCGGGGAGTCGTGCAAATGACCTCCAGGAAAGGACATATGGAGGAGAGGTATTACCTCTCCTTGGCAGGAAGCAACACAGGTGTTAGCCGAAAAGGAGAGTTCCAAAGGAGAAGCTGCCTTTGAATGGAAAATGGGAAACACTTGGGAGAGGGGCTGCTCTACGGTTTAGGCAGACAGGCCAGTACTTGGGACTGAGAGAGGAACCAGTTGTCAAGCTGGTTTCTCTGGGGCATATAGCCCCCTTGGTAACAATGCCTCTGAGTTGGGCTAGGTTGCTCTACATGCAGAGAGAGGGGTTCTGACATTTTGTGAGTGGGCATAGCTAGATTTCACACTTCACAGGAAGTTGTCATTACGCAGGAGGTAACCTAGTAGCCCATTTGCTAGTGACTAAAACCTCTGACAAGGGAATTTTCTGGGCGTAAAAAGGGCATCATTGGCACTGAGAACTCAGATCTCGTTGAACTGGAGACGAGGACCGAAGAAGGACCGCTGTGCTGCGCCAAGGACCAAGTGAAGAGAGGCTGCGCCAACTTGGCCTTCACCTGCTGAACCTGGTGGCTCGCAAAGTCGAGTTGACTGTGCCTGCGGTGGCCTGCTCGTGGAGAAGTCAAGTCCTGAGCCCAGCCAAAGCAAGAGACTCCAAGGGTCAGTTGGCTGACCTATTTGCAGCACAGGGCCACAACAGCTGAAGAAGCCTGCTGGGGCAAATTGGTAGCCCAGATTTCCATATTGTCACTCCTCCATGCTGTGGAGCTCAAATGGCCAAGACCCAGCACTCAATAGTTGCACCAAGTCTGTGGACCCAGGGAGAATTGTCAGAGTGCTGCTAGCTCGCCCAGAAGGCAAGTTACTGCAAAAGAAAGAAAACTACTGTAATGAGCAACTTGCAGACTGAATGTCTGCCAAGCTCAAGAGGGCTTTGAGGGATGTTGACCCCTGTGGCCAGGATAACCTCACCAAGCCCAAGGAGTAGCCTGAGGAAGACCGCCATCGACTGCACTGCATCTTCAGTATTCTTGAACATCTTCAGCATTCTGAATCCCTTGCATCAGCACCACTCCACATCGGTCAATGGCAAGGAGTCACAAACGCTGGAACTGAACTGAAGACTGCTTTCCTTGGATGGGTAGCAGTTTCTGTGGACATTGAGGGTCCTGCCGACTGGCTCGCTGCCAGAGTTGGTTGCCTTAAGTGAAACAATGCTTGCTCACAGTTGAGTATAAAGTGATTATTTACTGTACAAGTTCTTAACATCGGGAACCCTAATGTGGATCTTTTTTACTTTGGTGTCTGAAATTACATAAATATCGAATCTATTTTTATAAACTGCTTACTGATTTCTTTCGGGCCTTGTGTAGGTCTTCTTCTGTTTTGGTTGTGTGTAAGTAAATGCTTTGCATTTGTTCCTTTGTGTACAGACAACCCAAACACTGTGTTACGTTTTAAATCTTGACTTGGTGTTTCTTCTGGCCATGCACTTTTAACATACAATTCCTACCAATAAGGATGATATGTGACTCCTACACCTTGTAGCCCTTGTTGTCCTATATAATAAATAATTCACGCTGATTTACACACTTGTATGATTTATTATCAATGTAGCAAGTGTGGGGATGGTGTGAAGCACTCTGACACATTACACTGGGATAAGTAGCTCTGAAACACTTTGTAAGTGCTATTTATTTACAAGAATAACAATTCAATCATTAAGATCTGACAGTTTTACAGTGCATGCATATCTCTTATATACTATGGGCAGATTTACAAGCCCCGTGCGCCACTTTTGCACCACCGTTGCGTCACTTTTGTGACGCAGCGGCGGCGCAAAGCTAGCGCCATGCTGCGACAGATTTAAAACGTGACGCATCTAGGGAGATGCGTCACATTGTAAAGCCCTGCGCCACATTAAACCTGCGTCAGGTTTAATGTATGCAGGGTGGGCGTTACGTCGGAAAAAGCCTCGGAAAAGTGACGCAGTGAAATCTACAAGATATCACGCAGTCACTTTTCCGACGCTGGTGCGTCAAATCCTTACGCCTGCTTCAAGCAGGCGTAAGGCGTGACGCACCATATTAGGGATAGGGCAGGTTGGAACAGTGCTGGAGTTCCGTCGCGCTTGCGACACAACTTCAGCACTGCGCCAACCTTACGCCGGCAGATGCGTCACGCATCTGCTTGTCCTTGCGCCACGATGCACTGCATTGTAAATGCGGCGCATCTGCGGTGGCGCAAGGGCAAACTTGCGTGACGCATCTTCCCTGGCGCATCCCTGCTGATTTGCAGGGATGTGCCAGGGAACGTAAATCTGCCCCAAGGTTTGTACCAGTAGCGGCTGGTAAGGAACAGTGGTGGTGAGGCAGGGATGAAAACAATAAAAAAAAATGTTTTAAACCCACTTACCTCTTCCACCGTCTCTCCCTCATCTCTCTCCTTGTCTTCCTTACTCCAAGTCCAGAAGCAGGAAGTACACAAGCTCCCCTAAGCTAATCACGATGCTGTTGTCACCATGCAGCACGGTGATTGGTCTGAACACCGTGGATCGGCGTTCAGACGGGGACTACGAGCCTGTGCACGTTTCCCACCAGGCTGTGCACTACAACCTGGTGGGGGAACATGCAAAGTGCGCATGACTGTTTGGCTGGCTCAAGACCGTGCCCATCACTCTTCCTCCTATGACCCCTGCCCCATTCTAACCTATCCCCATAGCTACAAAAAAAAAATAACATTATTATGATTTTCTTTTTTCCACGGCTCTGAGAGCAGTGGGGCGACGCGCCACTGCTTTAGCGGAGTAGCCGCCCCTGGGATGTACAAAGTCAAACGCCTGCCTCCAAACTGTAGTTTCTCTTAAGTACTTGTGAAGACATAACAAGCTGTGTGCCTTTGATTGCTCCAGTACGTTGGCACCTAGGAGATAGGCTTCAAACAGCTCCTACCAAGAACACACTCCAACAAAAGATGGGCTGATAGCCTCTTAAATTCGGCCTTTGTTATGGGCTCCTCTGGTCTGGAATCGAAATGAGAAAGCCTGCTCAAGGCCTGCACTTTGCTGGGTGGCTAATATCAAACAACCTTTAACATTTGTCAAATACGGGAGGTGCCTGGGCAAAATAGTGACATTTTTGCATATATTTACAGGGTTACCAGATGATTCCATACCCCTGTCACACAACTAAAACAGTACTTGGCTTTACTTATGTAATTGATTTTCAGATGTGTCATTCTCATTGCATTTATTGAACTAAATGATGATCATAAGTTGCAGAATGGATGAATGTGTTAAATGAACGCGTGGGAAAGGAAACAAGGGGTCTCGATTACACGGAGTGACCTTAGCAACAAAGGAAGTAAATTGATGGTACATATTACAGCTCATATTATTTCAAAGTCACAATGTTGCTTCTTCATGTGATAACAGGCGGAATGCTTGATTTGCACTTTAAAAAGAGCCAATCCAGAGAGCAGTTTTTATTAGTGCAGCAATTACAACAGTACAGAACAATAGAGCCCAGTAAGCTGTGTCCATCTCTTTTTGGATGTGCACTTACTTGAGAAAATTGTGCAGCAAAAACATTTGCATGCAAAACATACATGAGCAGAGATCGTGTTTTTGCTATTGCAGTGTATGCTGCATTCCAATGACAATTCTGCTGCATTGCCCCAGGAACATCGAGACTGACAGGTTGTTCAAAAATCAGCCTACTCAGGAATATTTGTCTCCTAGGTTTCCAGAGATTTATAGTCCTGGAAAGAATATAGGCATTGAGGAGTCCTTGGTCCTGTACAATGAGCGGCTGCTGCTCAGGTAGTACATACTGAGCAAAAGAGCTTGTTATCAAGTTGTACATGCTGTGTCAGAGCTCTACTGGCTATGTATATAGTTGGAGGGTGTATACACGGATTGACTCTAAACCCTGTAGGTTGCCCTTCCACGCTAGATGTCAAAGCAAAGATTATATGAGAGCTTCTCCAACCACTGCTTCTTAAAGGTTATAACGTTTATGTGGACAACTCCTATATAGGAATAGAGCTGTTCAGTGACTTGTGCAAAGCGGGCCCTGTGGCATTCAGTACGGTTTGATGTTGCTGCAAAAAACTGTAAGAAGCTCCAAAAATCCCAGAGAGCTGAGTTGTGTTCCAATGAACTGCTTGCTGTAAAATTCTGATAGGTGGGATGTGTATATGCTAACTACAATCCATGATGAGAGCACTTCCCCTGTCACAGTTTGGGCTCAGTTGGCCGAAGTTCACAACCAACCTCTATACTTGATTACAGAAACTACATGGGTGGAATGGTTAAGAATGACCAGGTTCTTCACCTATACAACGGGATTCATGCAACTTGTACTTGGTATAAGAAGCAGTTTATCCACCTGAACCAGATGGCAACATGCAGTGTGTATGTTGTTTATCGTCAAACCACCATGAGAAGACTTGTGTCTTTTCTTGACTTTCAGTTGACAGGCATTGATAATCTTACTGCTACAGAAGCCTCCACTCCATCTGCTGTGAAGGACGTGGCCAGGCTGCAGGATCGATACTTTGCCCACCGCATTCCTGCAACATCTAGAAAGACTCAACCACGTTGTCACTGCAGAGTTTGTTCCAAGTAAATGTAAAGGCAAATGGAAGGATAGTTGGTTACTGTCCCCACTACCCATCTCAGACAGCCCTGTGTTTTCTGACTTGCTTTATGTTGAACTATTCAAAAGTAAAGTATTGGGAAATTAACTGAAGTGGAGCTGCCCTAACACATACATTTCAGTGGGTGTGCATAGATACATACCTCCCCTGGGTCACTATTTTATTAGACAAGCAGCCTTACAAATGGACTTCCTCTACTTAAGTAAATCATGGACTTGCTTATAACCTGCTTGACACCATTAACTGCTGTTAGAACATGGTAGGTGTTCTGTTCAGCATATGACAAGTGCATTACAATCACCACACTGCACATAATGGTAGATGGAACATAAGCCAAGTTGTCATGGAGTGCCCTGTGTGGTAGAAACTTAAAGTCTTTAGTAGTTTTTGAAGTGATCTTTAGGGAGTTTAGCCAACCTTCCGCAGCATGTTTGCCTTAGTTTCAAAAGGTAAATATGCCCACTCAGTTCGAGGAGTGTGGGCTTTGGAAGGCAGTTTTGGATATCCCCAACTTGCATCCACAAACAGGTAGAAGTTAAATTTAGCACACTGAGTGCACAGAAGGTGCATGCAAGATACATTTCTTGAGCTTCATGTAGCTAGCAATGGAAGGAGTTAGAAAGGTACACTTGGCAAGTATACAGGATTTAGTCAGGACTTTGAAGGGGGCAGGGACATGAATAGGCAGGAAAAGGTAAGTCTATGTGTGTTTTTCACAGAGATATAGAATTGGTAGAAGGCAGATAGTCAAGGTAGTAGAGATGCACATGCAGTCACTTCATCCTCACCAAAGGACTCAACCACATCAGTGTCGCACTCACCCCAATACTCAATTAGACCCTCACTCAACTAAGCAAATTACTCCAAACTATAGAAAATCAGCAGCCAGCCTACCCCTCTTCCCTCAACATCCACAACTTGCACCTCAAAGAACTTCACTGGCTCCCCATCCACAGCTCACTACAAACTTTCAACACACACACTTTCAAGCCCTTACACAGCACTGGCTTAGCATACCTCAAAACAGCCTCCGATCTAAGAAACGTCCCAGAAACTTTTGTTCAGTCACTTGTACTCGCACACATCCCATGCTATTGCAGCACCGCAATGGGCTTCCCCTACTTTTCCCACAAGTGGAGTCCATTCTTATCCAGAGACCTATGGGAAGGCTGGGTGGTAGGAAATGTGTGGCTCCCTGCATATTCCAGAAATTTCCGTCACAGAAATGTGAGGTAAATGTTTTTGCCAAAGTTTGAGGTATGCAAAGGATTCTGGATATGATCTCTGCATAACATTTCGAGCCACACTGCTTTTATACGAGAGAGCGACGTTCTAGTATCAATCAGTTCTACATATACTGCACCATCAGCAAGTCTGCCCACCATGCATTCATAACCACCAAGTCCTCATTTCTAAGTACAATTGCCAACCGTTCACAGCAGTGTCTTGAAGTACATTGGCTTTTGGCATTTGTGGCCTTTCCCTGGCACCACCATTACACAGAATGATTAATCACACGCCTTAAAGGAAAGACAATATTTGAGTTGTTCGTAGTTTAATCTAAAGCCCCTGTGGCACTTACTCATTACTGGACTAGCAGCTAAGATTTTCACTTATACCTGTTTTTAGGAAATACTGAACATAGATATTCAACCTCCATACTGTTGGAAAGATATGTGACAGCTTCCTGATGAAGGCACTTTTGCCATAACACGCGTAGTTACTCCATCTTCAAGCCCTCTGCAATATAATATATTGTTTTGTTTAACATTTCACGGTCATTAATGGTTTTTTGTCATGAGTTATATATACCCCACATCAATGTTTTGAGATAACCTTACCTTTTCAGAGATTTATATCAAATTGTTTCATTGCACATGTTTGTGATACCAATTTCTGTGTAAACAATTGTTAAGGACATCTTTGTACTGCTGTAGATGCAGTCTTTCATGACATTTTAACATGGCATAATTAATAAAAATATCTTTTTCTATCTTGAACATACCACATTCTGGTATATGATTAATTTGTTAAGTTTTCATTGTACTACTTCTCAGGAAATTCATATGCCCACATTATTCAATGTATAGTACCTTGCTCAAGATTTTTTCAAAAGTGCACATGCTTCTCCCTACACTTGGTAAGCCAGTGGTATGTAGGGGGTCCCTTCTTCCTTAAATAGTGAAAGCCACGCTAGCCCCCCACCCTGGATTTTATTGGTTGCCTAGTTTTAAAAAATGTGCAGGTTTGCTAGCTTTCTCTAGGTGCCGGCTCAGCTAGGGCCCAAAATCCACAGCTACCCATATTGAAATGCTTTTTTTTTTTTAATGGTTGTTTTTCAGTGGAATAATGCGATGTCTCGAATCAATGTTTTACCATATGAATTGCTCTATACTCTGTATACAATAAAAAGCCATTGTAAGGTGCAACTCAGTTGTTGGCTCTGTGTACCTTGGGTTCTTGGACAAGCTGCAAACCCAATATATACACACTCTAAACCAGAAGGGCCTAGTGGCCGTAATTGATTATTGCTTTTGTAAATCAGCCAATGTGAGGCAAAGTTACAGATGAAAACATTGTCACAAATGGCCATTTTTTCCTACTCATTTTCATTATTATATCAGTTTGTTTCTTTCGGAAAACCTTGAGGGGCCTACATAAATGATTGTTTGGTGAATTCGGAAGTTTCTCTACTTTTCAGAAATCTATAACTTTCCAGAATCCTCCATGGGTTACCCACCAGGTTCCACCACAAACTGGAAATAGGTTGAAGAACAAAAATGAACTAGGTCTTTGAAAAATGCCAAAAGTGTGGTCAAAGATATGTTTCTTGATGTAGCTCTGGATGTTCCTGAAAGCTGGGGGATGATGGTAAGTTTATTACAACAAACCTTTTGTTTATACCATTTTTAGGAGAAAAACAAATCTGACATTTTTTGTTGAGTACGTTTTTCCTATCTTTCCCAAAAATGTAGCTTCATTTTGCCTTTTGTTTATGTTCCCTCCAGGGGAATCCCCAAACCATTGGTACCTTTAGAATTCCTAGTATGTTGGAGAAAAAGGAGCCAAATTTGGCGTGGATGCCTGATGTGAAACAAATTATGGAGGTTTAAGCATGAAGTATCCCAAATGGCCAATAAAGGGCTCAGCTTCAGCAGTTAAAGGGTTAATTTAACCAACAAATGAGCATTCACCTTTGAAGCAGGGTCACAAAATTATTAGGGGGAGCGGGGCTCAGGTCAGATGACAATTTTCAATGCAAGTGTGAAAAATCTCCAGGTGGAACATGTGTGGTGGGCATGTCCACTTGTGAAAAAGTATGTATTTGGTCTATTTTAAAAGGGGACAATGCAGTGAATTCCATTGCTAAATAATGTTCCCTGGGAATGCATCCCATACATTGCATACCAGTGGCTTTGTGCTTTGTAAATCACATTTACTTGCTTTCTATTTGCTGGCTTTATTTGTTTTAGGCTGCCCTGCTTGAGCTCACTCTCCCGTAGAGCACAGCCTATTTACTATATTCTTCCACAAGTGTTTGCTTTCTGTAAACAGGTCCTTAAATTTTGTTCTGCTCCTGTCACATTTGATGTGCATTCAAAGACAGAGGTCGAATGTTAGGCTCTGTCTTCAGAGGGAGCTTGATGTTTACTTTTGTTTTACTGACTTCAAAGTGTGATGATTTAGGTGACAATCTTGCTGTGAAAGCAAAGCCTTTTTTTAACCCCTTCAGCGCTGCGCGGATTCCCGCGCGGTGCTGAAGGTTCTGAGCGCGGGCGGGGCCATGACGGAACGGTTCCGTCATAAGCACAGCCCAACCGACGTGCATGACGGAACCGTTCCGTCATAAGCGTCGAAGGGGTTAATAGAATACAACACAATTTAAATGTATGTAAATTAATATGCAGCAGTTTCAGAATTAGGAAAGCACATGTTTTGGTAATTCTGAAGTGTGGTCGAATCATATTTAAATATGATTAATACAAATCAATACACTAGGTGATGATATTTCCACACATTATCATTTGTGTGCTGTATACCTTTAACAGTAAAACTGATTATCTCTGCAAATCTAATGGTCATTTCAATTGAAAATGTATTGTCTGTAAAGGCAGTGCACTACCACACCATGCATACTCCACACTGTGCCACTCCAATCTACACTACTACACAACACTATACTGCACTCTGCCCTCCACTGTACACCACTCTATGACAAGCCACACCACTCTAACACACTCCCCTGTTTGACACGAGAAGCCACTCCACGAGACGCCACTGAATACCACTCCACTCTACGCCACACCACGACATTCTGTGCTGCTAAACTGGACAACACTCCATGCAACTCCCTCTACCCACACTCCTCCACTATAGTCTATACCACTGCACTCTACGCCACTTGATGACACTCCACTTGGCTCTTCAACACTACGCAGCTCCCTCTATGCCATTTTACTCCACACTACGACAGTACTCCACCCAACGCCCCTGCACTCTATTCCCTAGTGCGACACTACTCTCTATACAACACTCTATGCCACTCCAATGTACTCTGCTCTATGACACTCTATTCCAGATCCCAATATTTGAAAGTCTACTCCACTGTACGAAACTCTATTCCACTCTAATAAACTCCATGCTACTCGAAGCCACTCCACTGTACTTCACTCTATGCCACTCCACGACAATCTAGTACACTCCACGCTATTACACTATACTCCACTGTATGCAACTCCCTCTATGCTACTACGCAGCACTTTACTTCCCTCTATACTACACACCTCTATGCCACTCCGCTCCGCTCTAAGACACGCTATGCCACTCCACTCTATGAAAGTCTATTCCACTGTACGACACTATTCCACTCTAATCCACTCCATGCCAATCTAAGCCACTCCAGCCTGCAACACTATGTCACTCCACTCTATGCCACTCCACGACACTTGAGTACACTCTACGCCGCTCCACTCTGCCACTCCACGACACTCTACTTGACTCCACAAAACTCCATCACATGACACTATGCATCTCCATTTGACTCCACTCCACGCCACTAACTTAGTCATGATGAACAGCAGACATGATGGTGTACAACAACAAGGCTAAAGCACATTGGGAAAGCCAATAGCTCTTACACAGGCAAGACCTATTGACTTAGCCACTGCTTGTTATTTATTAACTCTTTAAATGTTCAGGCATATGGTTTAGGTTTCCCCATAATAACTTAAGTCTGATCATTAAGGTTCACAGTTGTCCATTTTTACAGATAGAGATACAAAACAATCCATTTTACCGACTGTATTTATTTTTAAATATGAAAAAATAAGGATAATACATATTTTTGGGGGACT
This sequence comes from Triturus cristatus, assembly GCF_964204655.1. NCBI lineage: Eukaryota > Metazoa > Chordata > Amphibia > Caudata > Salamandridae > Triturus > Triturus cristatus. The sequence goes on from NC_140584.1 coordinate 442,267,867, forward strand.
ATTCCCACTACTGTTAACCATGGGTGGCAGGTCAGAAGCTCTGCAGATTGACAGATAGTGAAAATAAAAAAATAAAAATCCTAATGAAGTTTCAATAACTGTATAGGTACAGATTCTTGCCTGTTCTACACTAAAGGTTTTCGGATAATTGCATTGTACTGGAAATTTCTAAAATCAACTGGGTATTCAAATGTGACTATACTTCTATTGGGTAAACATGGAAATACATCAACAGCATCTTCATGCTTACACTAAAATCAAAATAAATATAGACAAAAGGATTAAGACAATAAATAGGGATATATACAGAAGAAAATCTCAAAAAATTAAAACCAGGAGCCCAACTAATAATTCAAACACATTATCTTCATGAACTCAAGTTTCAGTCCTCGGATTTCCTTTTCAACCTACTATTTTCAAGGCTTTTCCAGAGCTTAATTTGTAAATTAAATCGGCCACTCTAAGCCCAAAGTTTTGCTCAGAGGCACATGCATGCCGAATACCAAGGCATAGCTTCGATTCCACCTCAGGCCTCTTATCCGCCACCAGACTCTCTCTGTCCCTTCATCTCATGTTTGCAGGTTCATTGTTCTCTTTTTGTTGATGTGGTTTTGTCTGACTTTTCCTCTTCTTTCCCTTTTTAGGTCGATCCTGGGCCGCACATGCACTGCTATGCGAGGCATGCTGTATTGAGGTATGGAATAGAAGCTCTGCCCATTTCCCTGCCCATCTTTTCAATTGGCTCCTGTTACTGTTGTTTCTAAATGGCTGCTTTTGATTCATGAATAGGCTTAGTAATCCCTCCTTAGTACCCTCCTTGTCTCATTTTAGAACCTCCCATAAGGACTGGCTCTTTTACTTGTGTTGTTACTCCATGTGTTTCATTTAGATCTGTGAGCAATATTTTTTTTAAATGACTCCTTTTTCAGCAGTAGATCCTTTCCAGCAGGGGACCGCAATTGAACTCTCTGCTCCTCATCACCCAGGGACCTCTTATAAGCTCTCTGCTCCTCATGACCAGGGCGCTGTGCTCAATATTTCAGCATGGCGCCCGCTTTCATGTAAACAATAACACAGGTGTGGTAGGGGAGCAGAGCGGACGTTCCTAGAACCATATAGGCAGTTCCAAAGAACACATACCAAATAAGTACAATTAATACAGCAATAGCATACCACAACGAGCAATACAAACAATGGCGTCAGCAGCTTTATTTTCACAACAGCCGCCCGCTCGCATAACTCGTTGTATTACATTTACATTAAATCATGGCGGGCACGCGTCTTCTTGTGAACAGCTCGCCCAACTCATTTTTTTTTTTAAACAATCAATCATGACAGCCGTGCGACTTGTTGCGCGTGGGTCGCCCAACTCGATTTTTTTTTTCTTTAACAAATCATGTGGGTCGTGCGGCTTGTTACACACAGGTCACCCAACTTATTTTTTTTTTCCTTTCATTAAATCAAGGGGGCTGGGCTTCATGTTGCACTTGGGTCGGCCAACTTTTTTTTAAAAAAATGTATTTAATCATGGTGGCTGCACATCTTGTTGTGCGCGAGTTGCCCCAATTTGTTTTTGTTTTTTCTGAGGAAGGTGCCCACTCCAGTGTCTTTTTATTCAGTTCGCCAACAAAATAACGGGCACCACAAGACATGCACATGACTGAAAAGTGAATATAAAGCACCATGTGATGTTTAAGAAAAACCCTGTTATAATCAAAAAGAGAGAGGAGAACTAGAGAGGCTAGTCCGTTTCCCCAGTTTATGTGTTAGTTAGCAATGAGAACTAGCTCTGGTTTAAATTGTTTGTATGTCTGCGGGTGGAAAAAAAAACATTAGGTTTTTTATGAAGGCCCTCACCCACCAACCTAGTTGGTGGCATGCTTCATCATTGGGCCCCACCCGAGGTACCGAGGAGCCTCTGCCCGGACAACAGGTTCATTGAGGGTCCAGCGACATCGCGCAAGTGCACATGGTCCTGAGCTCCATGCTGAGTTGTTCGCTACAATCAGGTGTACAACCCGAGAGGAAACACCTCTTGCACATATAAACACCGTAGCGTGTGCTTTACACACAGGGCACTGACAAACTCATAACTACCCCTGTAACACCCCACACATATAAGGTCCTGACGAAAGCCAGTAGAAGAAAAGGCCTGGCTGAAACTAGTTGACCGCACAGGACGTCGGAGGCCATAAGCCTACCGTGCACGTCCCACAGCCTTTGGTTTTATCGGCTGCCTGGGGCCCACCATTAAAACAGACTAGGGGACACCCAGGACAGTATTTTAAACCTCACGCAGAGCACACACACAGCACCCTCACGAACCAAAAAACCCGCTCCGCAGTAATCTGGCGTCGAAGCACACTTGAGGTACACTCGGTACCTCGGGTGGGGCCCAATGATGAAGCATGCCACCAACTAGGTTGGTGGGTGAGGGCCTTCATAAAAAACCTAATGGTTTCTTTTCCACCCGCAGACATACAAACAATTTAAACCAGAGCTAGTTCTCATTGATTACTAAGAATAACCCTGAACATTATACCGTACCATGTCACTCATTAGTGGGCCAGCACATGACACTGTATTGAATTTTCATCTGCCATGATGTGCAAGGTGGTGGGATCGCATCTGAAATCATGTTGGGTTTGGGTCAGGAAGCCCAGGCTTAAGGCTGTGTTGGCAGGAGTAAAGGGACACTTTTAAACCCCTGTGAGCAGAAAGGCACATACGGCCCCGTTTGTCTCTTCTCAGTGTTCCTGAATTTATAATTCAAAATACAGTGGTGTGAACTGTAGGCCCAACTGCTAGTATAAAACTGCTTCTGTGCATTGTATACAGGACCTATGTTTTGGAGAGTACGGGGCTTGTCCAAGGAAGTTGCCATCAGGAATTAAGTGAAGTTTCGCAACACCAAGAGGTACAGATTGTGTATTTTGTACATTGTAGGGAGCTATTGTTACCACTGTGATAGAATTTCCACTTAGCCTTCCATTATTCTAAGATTGGTAATGTACGTACCATTTGAGTAACAGTAACGTGTATGTATGCATGTATATTAGTATATGCCCATATATGTATGCATATCTGTAAATCGACATCTACATATGTGACTATGTACATGTGTGCATAAACGCATTTACAATCATAATTTATATAGCGCAAATTTACGGTAGGCACAAGTAAACTGCACCAGTGAATACTGCCTATTTTCCAAACAACTCTACCCAAAAAACATGGGTAAAAGACCTTGTCATTTAAAAAGCCAATAGCTCAAAATCTCGCAAATGCGAGACCTATTGAATTGCAAATGCTTCTTTATGTATTTCTCTCCCTTGTTCTGGATGCAAGTCTGTCGAGGAAAACGAATGATTCATGTTTAGACACTTTATCTAACATAGATTAGTGTTGGTATCCTGACTAAAATTTCCACGAAGAAAAGTTGAAGAAAGCAAAGGGTATGTAGCGTGAAGAGTCGAGGCTGTACCAGTTTTTCATTCATTTTACTTTTTATTAATTATGTACTTTTTAACCGTGTGATTTTGTTTATGGTTTAAAATGACTAATAAACTAAAAAAAAAACACAGACACACACACACACACACACCCACACACCCACACACACACACACACACACACTAAGCGCTGGTCCCAAAAAATGAGTGCAGGTGTGCCCCACCTGCAACCACCAGCTAAAATTAAGCAGTGGTTGAGGCTTGTTAAAAGCTAAAATAGAATTCCAAAAATGCATTTTTAAAAGGGGATCTCAGGATTGGAAAATGGAGACCCTGGTGGCACGGAGTTTCTGGCTATGCTTGAATACGGGGCTTCCACCCGACTATTACGTCGCTATTACTGGGCTGCTCTGTTACTAATCATTAACATCAGGTCCCAGCCTACATTCGGATATAAATGAAATGTCAGGATTAGAAACATTGCGCGCCAACGACATCAAGCTACACAGCTCCCCTACCCGAGCTCTAACATTACCCAGTTCCATGGTGCTGCGCATCCAGTACAGGTATTTTCGTTGCATGATGGGATGTGTAGTCCTGTCCAACCCATTAAAAAAAAACACCACAGAACTACATCTTCCAGAATTTGTTCAAAGAATATTCCTGAACTGCATGTCCTTTCACGCATGGAACTGGGAAACCTGAAAGGTCTCCCCTACTCGGTTGGGCCCAATGCGTAAAGTGCTTTTATGACTCGGAGTCATTTAGCATCTAGAATGTAGGTGCGCCTTCTTATTTTGCACGGATGCGCTGAAGTAGCTGCAAGGAAAACAGCTGCGTAATAATTTAAGTTATTGCAGGACCCCACTCTGCAAATTTACATTTGGGAATGGGAAAGTGCGTCCTCCGGTGGGCACTTGCGGTGCTGTGCACGTTTAGGGGTCCCTGCAGCCGCGCTGGTGCGGTCTTATCCTGCTGTGTGTCTCATTGACTTATCTGTCCCTGTACATAGCGTATAGCCTTAAGCGGTCTCCGTGTGCTGGGATCTGCGTTAAAGCACCTTCGGGCCTCTGCATCAGTTTCACTCGCTGTGCCCCTCCACCCTATGGCAAGCGGGCGTTGGCAAGCCATCGGCAGGTGTGGTCAGCCAGCGACACTTGATAGAGGCAGGTCGAGTGTCCCGGCTCACACCCTGACTTCTCGTTTACCGCGGTAATGCGACCGCTGCGCGTTCCACGCTGCACCTCCAGCAGGTGCGCAGAAGTCTGGAGCCAACCGCGGGAATAGAAGGGCGGTGCTGTGGCTCAAAATGTAGATCATCTCAGAACAAGGCACAGGTGTAATCACAGAAGGGGGAGGGGAGGAGGGGATTACAAACTGAGAAGATTTTCAGCTCGCTCATCCTTTTGGAAGCGGGAGAGCGGCACTTACCATGGAACCCAACAGCACCTCAGAAATATTTATGTATGGGGTCGCCAACCTCTTCTGTGGTGGAAGCTACTTCTGGTTACTGAAAAGCATCACGAGCTATTGCCTGTTATATGGATGTTATATGAGGGTACATAAAATCCAAGTAATTTAGGCACCACCCCTAGAGTATCCCAGTCCTGCTTCAGTGAGTTTATATAGCATCAATACTACCAGGTCTACAGCAATGTTAACTTCTGGCCTCCCCAAGGATCCGTTTTGTCCCTTGTTTATGAATCACACAGAGGTGGGCATTTAATTTAGACCTGCTCTCATTTTCATGCAATTCAGGCGTTAACACTGTTCTCATTTTGAGAGTTAGGCCACAAAGGACCAGAAGCTATAATGCATTTTGCGTGGCCCATGCAAACTTTATAAGTATCTAAAGGTAAACATATCTCGGCAGTGACCGGCACACTGTACAGCAGCAGACAATAAGTACACACACATTAGCATAACAAGAGATTGCTGTAAAATGCTAGGTACTCTTTAAATAAAGGATGAAAGAAAAGAAGAAAGGCAGAAATAAAGAAATGATTAATGGAAGAGAGGCAGAGAAATAAATTAAAAAAAAAGGACGTGGAGGTAGAAAGAAAGGAAAAGTGTGGGGTAAAGGAGGAAACTAATAAAGCAAGAACAAATTAGAAGTAGAAAGAAAGGAAGGAAAGAAGAGAATGGCAGTGAAAGAGGAAAAGATTGAAAGATAGAAAAACAGTAAGAAAGATGAGAGGATGAAAGAAAAAAAAGAAGGATGAAGACGAGAAACAAAGGCGGGAATGAAAGAAAAAGAGAAGGCGGAACAAAGAACAAGAAAAAGGTGAAAGAAAAGGAAGAAATAAGAAATAATCTAAGCAGAGGAGAAAGAATAAATTAAAGAGTAGGAAAAAGGAAGTACAAGAAAGAAACAGAGGACAAAGTGAAAGGAGAAGAAAAAAGAAAGAGGCACAAAAAATAACAATGAACAAGGAAAGAGCAAGGGAGGGAGAAAAACTGAAGGGGAGAGAAAAGTAGATCACATATAGTACAAAACGAGAAGGAAAGAGAAACAGGTAGTAGAAAAAGTAGTACAAGAAAGAAAAACAAAGTGAAAGAAAAACAGGAAAGGAGCTCATGGAAGGAATGAAAGAGGGGAAGAAAAAAGTAACAAAGGAAGGAGAGAAAATGAAGAAATAGAAGATACGTGAAAAGGAGAGAAAATGTGCAAGAAAGGCAACAGAAAAGTTAAAACAAAAGACAGGATGAAAAAATAAAGAAGACAAGAGAATTTGAAAGAATTGGAGAATGAAAGAAAAGTGGGAAAGGAGAGAAAGTGGGTAGGAGCAAGAGCAAAAACCATGGAGAGTCAACAAAAGCAACAAAAAAACAGAGAAGGAACTTACAAAAACTTAGAAAGATGGCCAGAAGCAAAGGAGAACAAGAAACTAAGCAGCATAAGAAGAAAACTAACTAGCCAAAGAACGAAAATGAAAGACTAGAGAAAGCAGGAGATCTGTTACTGTAATGTTTTCTGAAATGTAAAATAATAAAATTTAAAAAACACCTTTTACAAGGAAGTCCCATTTTAAACACAAACTATTGCTGACAGTGCGTCAGCCTGGAACCACAAAGATGGGTGATCCAACTCTGCTTGACCCCAGCTGGGATTGGTGGATACTCCATGGAGACGGGGTAGTACCATCTAGTGGAGGGGCAGAGAATATGTCTGCACACACCCACTTTACAGTTTTTAGGTCTCGCCTGGCGTGGGCTGCGCACATGCGCAGTCAAGCTGGCGAGATTTAATAATTTTGGGTATTTTCTGTAAAGGGCATTAAGCCCCGCCCCTCTTTTCCATTGTCCGGCATCACCGTTTATGCTAAACGGTGGCCATCCATTGGAAAAGAGGTGTTCATGACGTTTTTGTTCGGCTTTTGGAGCCGTCCCATTTGGACGGGCTCGTCTGCCTTCCTTGCGACGTGAAAGCTTTCTTATCTTTATGGGGCCATGTGTTTCAAACACATGGCTCCATAAAGACAAGAAAGCTTTCACGACGCACGAAAGTGAAAGCGGACCATGCTTGTTAATTAAAGGGGCTTCCTCCACTGGGCAACACCTGACACCGAAGACACAAGCCACTTGGCAAACACATTCAAGTAGTGTAAACCTGCCATCACACCCTCCACTCATCACCGTGGAAGTATCCTGTGGTAGGTGGTGTTTCCCACGAAAATCAAGGTGTCCTTGCACACTTCAAATGATTTCGCATTTCCTGAAACGGCATCACACCCTTAAAGGGCCGGGTGCAGTATTTCATCTTCAAGTTATCAGAGGCCGCACACCCTGCGTGCTTCACCAAGCCCAGCTTCTGCGGGTCTGTCTGTTTGGGGTGCTTTATTCAGACCCATGCTTTGTGCACCTCAGGTCTGACCCCCTGCCCGCCGTCAGTGCCCAGCATCGTTCTGCTCCGGAGTCTGACAGTCTCTCTTTTTTTCCCCAAAAATCCAGGAATACAGCAATGAAAAGACGAATAATGGCATCCACTACCGCCTGCAGCTCCTGTACAGCAACGGTGAGTCTCTGCTCCCAGCCCAAGGCCCTGCACCCCACCCCAGACCGCGGGGATCACACTCGGGCCCCACGCACATCCGGGACATTGACCCCAGACCTGAAACCACTATACACTGACCCACAGACCCCCACACATCGAGAATGTTCCCCACCTTCCCCCACAGGACCACCCCTGAATAGGTAACAGGAAGCCAGGGCAGGTACCATTCCAGGGGGGGTGGGGGTCAGACTACACCGCGTGCCATGTGGTTGAAGGTCCTACTTGTACGGACTGGTGCTAGAGGGTGTCTAGTCCTACCTGGTTTAATACCCCCTCCGGCATCACCTCAATTCAGTTCGGGCCGGTAAAGGCAATGGGCCATATTAGAGCGGATTTATAATTTTATTGAGAAGAGTTCCCTCTTTGTGCGTGTATCCTTTTATTACTAAGTAGAAGAGGTGACCCGTTGAGCTCCGAGGTTTACAAAGCAGATACTCTGCCTAGACCAGGCCCACAGTCGAGCTCCCTGTGCACCTCCCTGTGGGGCCCCTCTTCTAAGCACTGTGTGTTTCCTTTGCAGGCATCCGCATGGAGCAGGACTTCAACGTGCGCCTCATCGACTCCATGACCAAGCAGGTAGGACGGCGGGGCTCTGCCGGCGACTGCGGGGCTGTCGGGTTGGAGGGCGGAGAGGCTGCTGGTGGGGTCAGGTCAGAGGCGGCCAGACCAAGAAGGCAGCGCTCCTCGGATTTATGGCTTTCACCGGTACATGCAGTACGGGCTTCACCATGGAGGTGTGAGTGGGTGGAGGGATGGGGGTTCAGATGCTACACTTCATTCCATAGGCCCCAGAGTAATGCAAACAAAACAGAACCAGGAACTAAGCTCCCCTTCTGGAAAATACCCTGAGCGTCCGGTAGATGTTGGAGGCGTTGGATGGGGAAGGGGCGCGTGAGCGCCCATAACTCAACCACCCTCTCAAGGATATATTAGTATAAACGGTACCCTCTTCAGTCTCCACCTAGGGCACATGCCCTGATTGTAATGAGTGCCCTTATGCTGGGCTCGGGGTGCCGCGGCCTTTACCACCCGGGCTGACACTTGATACACACAGGTCCCCGTGCCCAGCCCCATGGGTGGCCGCAGTCACTGCAAACAACATCGCATGCTGCAAGGAAGATTTGGAAAATTGTTTCCTCAATTTTATTTTAATAGCAAAGTTGCAGATCCCGCCGATTTCTTTCATTCTAAACTTGAAGGAAGCTGTGCAGTCGGTGCGAGTGCGTGTTGTTTCTTTAGGCTTTTAATTAAAAGGCGCCTCAGGTCTAACGCTACAGTTCATGTTGTGCGCTTTTGTTGCTGGGTGCAGTGCGCGGAGTGCAGTGCACGCACTGTAAGTAACCTGTGGGGATGGCACTGGGTGCTGCCTCACTGGATTCGCTGATAATCCGGTTGCCCCGAATCGGTCAGTGTTCGGGACCTGGTGAAACTGCCCGATCCTCGCCCTCCAGGTGCTGCTGCTCGTGGCAGGCCCGCAGGCACCGCACTACACTCCGCTAACTGCTCCTCGCGCTCAACCAGCCTCCTGGCGAAAATTAAATCCTGCCAATAATTAAAGGCAACAGACACCACGTTATTTTTTCTGTGAATATGTGTATTTAATTCTGAGGCGACAGAGCAGCACAGCACCCAGAATTTGATCTAGGCCACAAGACACCGAAAAACAAAGTGTGTTCTTTTAATAATTTATTTCACGAACATTCTCCCCTGTGATAAAAAACAAGCATTGAATATGCAATAGGTCTCGCCGTTGATTAAGTTAAAGCCATTTGCTTTGCTAATGGTATTGTATAGCAAAGAAAATGGCTTTAACTTAATAAAAGGCGAGGCCTATTGCATTTTCAATGCTTGTTGGCATTCTTGTTGGCAAAGGATTTATGACAAGAACTGTCTTTCTTGCATGAATGTAACCTCCACCCTGAAATGTCCTTGGTACAGTGGAATGTGACAAACCGTAAGTGCTTTTCATTCTAACTGTTCTTATCAGGGGCGTAGATTTGTCAGTGAGGTCGGGGAGGGTGAATCTGACATTTCCCAACGTTAAAGGCAGTGGGCTCCATGGTGGCGGGGTGAGATCACTAAGGTTCCGTATGGATTGTTTCTGTGAGGAACAGGGTCAGTCCTGATTTCCTTTAGGTGGGTCTCTCTCTGAAGCGGCACAATTGGAGAAAAATAACGATGGGTGGCAATACTACCTCGAACGATTGCCACTGGAGGGACTATGTGCAAGCATTCAACCCATCACTGTTTGGTGTTTGATTGCCATTAGCATGGCTGGCAATCAGACTGGAACAGCTTTCCAGGGCCACAACTGCCAGTGTATGTGAACTCCAAAAATAGTACATTTGCACCCATTCAAGGTGTATTTCTATGTTTGCAGATTTATTTAGTTTTGTTTGCTAAACCAGTCACTTTACAAATTTTGATTCCACTTAAAAAAATTCAGAAGTTAGAGGGATTTGGTGAAACCAGAATTATGAGATAAACCACCACAGACACAGCAGACCTGACTCGGGGCCCCCCGGGGCCCAACTGCCAAAGCAAGAATGCTTTTCACACCTGCCCATTCCACTTGGGCCTGGTATTTCTTCCTGGGAACTCATGACTGTGGTCACAAACAATGCAGCGGCCTCGAGTCCCAGGCCAGGGATCACTTATTTTAAATGTATTGTCACAGCACACACTCTTTTTCATCTCTACTCCAAGAAGCCTTGATGGTAGAGTTGTGAAATTAGTCCTCCTAGGCAGGGCTTCATTTTTCCAATCCTCAACATTTATAAATAATCAAGTCACAGAAAGCACAATGTACTAAACCTGGGGTGCAAACAGCGGTGGACACACCAGGAAATTCACAGGCCGAGCCGAGCCAGAGTGAGGCAACGGTCTGGCTTGGCTGTAAGAGTCCGTGCACAAGCCTAGCCATGAAAAGATTTGGCATGTATGTCAAGTAACAAATGTAAAAATATGATAGTCTCTTCAAAACTGAAAAATATATATTTCTTTAACACACTGAAGCGTTTCGCATCACTTTATATCCCTACATATACAGACATATATTAAAAGTGATAGTTTTTAGGTCTCGCTAGAGTCAGCGCATTCGCTGCTCTTGCGAGACATTTAGTAGCTGCTTCAAAAAGCGTTACCTTGCCGGCCACCAGCTTGCAAGAACGCGCTCAAGCGCGCGTGACGTGCACAGCACTTTTCCCCGTCGCACGCGCACAACTCGCGTCACCACTCACGTTTTTATAAAAATTATTTTATAGATTTTCCACTTCAGGAGACTGTAACCCGCAACGTTTCTTATACATTTGCTACTGTACGTGTTCACTGCTGAGGAAGCTTGATGTCATGGTTCCGCCAGGCAGCTCCAAAGAAAGGGTGACAGTGTTGCTTTACATTAAATTGTTTATTTCCTGACTGGAAAGCAGTTGGCTCAGTAATCCAGGTGACTGTACATTCTACATTGGCTTCTGGGTGGATGAAACGTGCGTTCTCACTGATGGTTATTTACAGCGCAGTCTCACCTCATCAAAACACATTATATTCAGCTGCTTTTAGACTGACTCAAAGGCGGAGGTAAAAATAGCAAAAGTGACTCGAACACTCGATCCTTTTCATGTTCAGCCAAGTCTTTTGTTTTCTGTTCTGTGTGGAGCATCGGCTGTTGGGGAGGTGATCTTGACTTCACAGGTGAATGAAAGCTAATCACAAGGTGGCACCAAATCTCAGTGGCTCCGCTTTCAATCCAGTCAGAATAGTTAGTGCTTCAAAATAGAAAACAACCACGCCATTTTATTTTTAAATATTGTACTTTTTTGTGTTTAAAGACTGAGACGCAGTATTGTGATTTAACTTGTCTAACAAATCGAGACTCATTAAGCCCCAGGCTCTTTAACCTTGTTAGAAGCCGAAGTAATAGATGTTACAGCTCTGCAAATTGTGTATTACATTGTGTTTTGTACTGAAATGTATATACTTGTTTTTATTTATTCACGATTCTTGTTTTAACCCCTTTTTTACTTTGTTGCATTGATATTGTGTCTGCCCAATTGTGTTGGGCAGACACAATTCTCCCACAATGTTCTAAAGCACCGTGAAGGCTCAGTTTGCTGGCGTATAGAACTTTAATAAATATTTTTTTTGTCTCTTTATTGGAACTTGAAATTGCTGCACGTACAAAAAGAGCACCTATATTGGAACATCCATCCCATTTTAAGGTTTAGATCGTATGCATCATATCACATATTACAATAGTAACCAACAGTGAACAAATAGGTACATATTGTCCCTTCTACAGGCCTCGGTAGGTCTGCCACGCATCCCATGTAATTGTATGTGTGAATAAATACATTTACCAGTGCAAATTTGCATTTTTTTACTCACAAAGTTGAATTTCTACTCTTAAATACTGCAGTGTGTGCATCTGTGTGTCACTTAGGTGCACAAATAGCTTTTTTAATCAGTCCCTCCATTTTAAGGTATGTAAATATATTGCTAATATTGTTTGGCAGTGCAGAGGTACTGCAATAATCTTCCCCTATAAGCCAATGAAGCTAGCACCTTTTCACAACAAGCATTGGCATAGCCAACAGGTCTCCCTTTTGGGACCTTATAAGAAGTATTTAGTTATGCAGCACAATATCCTTTGGGCAACAACATTAACTGTTGCATGGTTAAACACTTATAAGGTCCCAAAGGCGAGACAGATTGGCTATGCCAATGCTTGTTAAATATGAAATTAAGAATATTAATGTCTCGTCCCCTAAGGTCATGCCATCCAAAAAGCACGTCCCTAGTCACATAAGCACTAAATGTGTCCTAGATTCCTATTATAGATGAAACAGCAATAAAACTATTAAATCTAAGATAAAAGGTGCTTGTACAGGGCAGATGTCAAATATTTAAAATCACTCTTGCATGTGATAATAAAGAAAAGGGAGACTGTGAAATAAAATGTTTGCCTAGGATCACACAATTTGGTCAAGCAGGGGAGCTGCCATTATTTCCAGGTTATCTGGTTTCATATTTTGGAATTCAGCCACCAGATGTGTACCTCGGTTTCTCGCTCTCAAGTTTTACACCAAAGGCCACTTTTATTTTTTTTATTTTTGGTGCATCATGAAGAATACCGACACAGCCATAGCAGATTTCGGATCCCCAGACCCAACTACCAAGCCCAGAATGCAGTATTTGGTGGGGTGTCACACGCCAAACCCCCCCATGCTACGTCCCTGGTTCGCATGTAAAACACTGTCAACCATGCAGGTCTTGTTCACACTAATTAACACTGTAAAAATATATAACATTAAATCCAAAGATTAATTGAAGAAACTTGAAAAACTGAGTGTAGGCAGAGAACTTCAGAGGGCCTATAAGTGGGGGGGGTAGATAAGTGACTAACTGTGGAGTATCTGAGAGCCACCTGATGGTCAGCTGTTGGCAGGGTCTGTTTGGCTTACAGGGAGCTCGGGCAGTGCCCCATGGGCTGGCTTGACAGGTCGGTATGTGGGCCGTTTTTTGGTCTGCTGGGCTGTTTTTTTACTGTTGATTCCCCTGATATTACAACAAACATTGCCTGCAGCAAGCACACATGCACTCTCCCATACCTTGCAAACCATTTATACAGCACACCTTTACAAGTTTAAAACTGCTCCAATTTGCAACATAGGCCACTTTTACAGCTTTCCAATTCACTAACATGAGCCACTTATCTTTCTTACAGGGCCTACTTTCTGTCCCAGTCTGACAGTTGGTCACACAGGACTATCCGAGCGCCAGCTGCGAATGAATCAGGACTGGCAGAGGTTTGGGGCTGGCTTATGGTTCGCTTAGGGCAAGCTTTGGATCTGTTAGCATTGGTTGAGGGCTTTAATCCCTGACTTGGGGCCTATGAGGGTGTAGGCCTCATAAGGCTGAATGAGTAATATGAGCATGTTGGACCTGTCAGCCTTAGGGTGGTCTCCCCCTACATTTTTGCCCTGTTGCCTCCCATTTTTACCTTATCTTTTTGTTGGACTTAGGCCTCTAGACGCCTCACCACTGCTACACAGTGCTGAGGTGCAGGTGCTCTCCCCTAAAACATTGTGACACTGGCATGTCTGCCACAAGCCCCTGCTACTGCAGTGAGGCTTAACACTCTATAGGCTAACATTGGAAACCCCCCTTCTGGGACAATTTCTAACTGGGACCTAATAAGTCTGTCATGTTTGGTCTTGTTAGAATCGGAGCGGGGAACCCTTTCCAATGATATATGGGGTTTGGGCACTACTACTCTAGAATTCTCCCTTTTAGAAAGTAGATATTTCTCTGCCTACACTTAGTCTGGGCACTGCATACCCCCCCTCCCATCTGCATACTGATAGCCTGCCTGGGCTGTGAGGTGGGAGTGGTGATTCACACCTTCTCCCCTTAAATGGGCTGTGACTGGCTGCCCACTGTAGCCTTAATGGCCCTGCCTTTTGTTACTATGATAGCCAGGTCAGAGAAGGCAGGGAAACCCCTGCCCCCTAGACCCTTCTAGAGACTTCTACCCCCTTCTAGTAACTAGACAGCAGGTTATATAAGGGAGGGTCCTGGCCTCACCTCTTTGTTACACTACTGGACCGGGAGGAATCTCTGCTGGATTGAGGACTGCTGCCAGGACGATTGCCACTTGTGAGGAGGCTGACCGCTCTAAGGAACTGCTGCCCCAACCTGCTGAGCTGCCCTGCTGCCTGCTGACCCTGCCCTGCTAGGGAGACCTGAAGAAACACCTCCGGAGTGTCTCCGCCACTTTCTGACTGGCCCCCTGATTGCTAGGGGTTCACAAGGACCATTAGGATTCATAAAGAACACAACGGTTTCCATAGGGGCGTGCCCCTGAAACGCTTTGTCGTCAAGAAGCTGCCTTTGCCACACCGGGCGTGGAAACCATCTGTTAAATATCCCCAGGGACACTGCTGCTAGCGCGGACTGCGCTCAGAATTTAAATCGCCCCCAGGTGCTGAGAGCGGGCATCTGCACCCTCCTGAAGACTGGACTTAAATAAAAACTGCCCGAGACCACCGCCGCGACCCGAGTGGGACGTGCTGTTTAAATCACCCAGCCGAGCGTGTCAAGCAAACCCCTTGGAAAGTCACCTGAATTGCCCCCGAGATCACCGCCGCGGGCCAGAGCGAAAAGTGCATAAAATCACCCCTGAAGTCACCGCCGCGGCCCGGCAGCCTCGGGAACTCTGTGCGCAACACTGCTGACATGGAAAAGGAGCCGCGCTGGGCTTGGTGCTGCCGCGGGGGTTGCCCGGCAATGAGGGGCTCGTCACCAAGAGGAAGTGCTGCCAAGTAACGGGAACGCGAGGAACCCAACCGCGTTCCAGAGAACAGCTGCTGCACCTGGGGTTGCCTTGCACGGACTGCAGGACGGAAGCGGTGTGGACGCCCGGGGCCTGGAGGATCCTCACGCCGGAACCAGGTAACTCCCCGAGCGGGGCACTCGCATTGCCACGGGCAGGGCTGCTGAGGGATTGTTTTGCCTGGGTTGCGAGCTGATGAGCGGGAGGAGGCAGCGAGGGGCCTGGGACAGCCTGAACCCCGTCTTGCAGTCCTGAAGGTTTCTCTAGCTCCCCTAAGTGCCGGGGACTGTACAGTAGGGCAGCTGGGGACTTGGCACTACATCGCAGGGCCGCCGGAGATTGGAATTTCATTTGTTTGGGAACGGCCCGTATCTCCTGTGAAGGGGGGCTGACTGACTGTGCCGGGAGCATTGTGGGTCGTTCCTTTTGAACTGACTCGGCCTTCTGTCGTGGGCCTGCGGGGAACTGTGCACATCGACCAGCGGGAGCCTAATTACTTTGCCGCGGGGTACTTAAGGTCACCTAGGACATACATCTATCCACACGAGCAGGGGAAACATCGTGTAAGGAACTGCTTGGTCTAAATGCAAAGTTCTGTTATGTCCAACTGTGGCAACCTTATAAAGACTGGGAACAGTGTCTAAATCTACCGCATTTGGGGAACTGGTTGCCTTCAAGGTCTGTCCTCTGAAAGACAGTCTGTCCCAATATTGGAGACGGGTTCTCACCCACTAGGAGTGACTGAGGAATCACTGAGCCCACAAGCGCATTTCTGTGACAGTGTCCCCAAGAGACATTTCATTGGAAACTTTTAATTGTGTACATTGGCTTCCTGCTATTTTTGGATCTTGCATCATTTTTAGATAAAGATTTTTATATTTTTGTAAGTACTGGTGTAGTGTCCTTTTGTGAGTGTTGTTACCGTGTCACTGTTGGGGGTGTGTTGCACAAATACTTTACACATTGCCTCTTAAGTTACGTCCTCCTGCTCTGCGCTAAGCTACCCTATTGGAAGCGGTGGTCCCTACTTGGACTAGGGTACATACCCCGGCCAACTAGAGACCCGGGTTCTAACAGAGCACCAGGAAATCCCTAGAGAGGACTAACTGAGGTTTGCCTTAATGAGGACAGCCCGAAAATCCACTCGAAGGCCACATGAGGGGCTCACAATGACAGAATAAGTAGTCTAAGAGGCTGTATCAAATGCAAAGAAGCTCTGAAGGATGGCAGAGTAGTTTTGGTGGATAACAGAGACCTCTGCCCTGGAGTTTGCACAGGCCCATGCTCTACCTTCTCACCAGTATAGAATATATGAAGAAGGGGAGAACCTATATTAGGCCCCGGCTCTCATCCACTCTTCTACAACACTGGCAGAAGGCTCTTTAGTACAACCCAACCGTCACTCCTGCCTACATACACTTTTGAGAAGAGGATCTGCCCTCCCCCGCCAACTGAAAGGTAGGTCCCTGCGCCCTCTACTTGTCTCTGTCAGTAATGTTGTACTCTTCTCTGTGCGAGGTTAGCTTGAATTACTGATGCTTATGCTGTCCCTATTTAGGTGGGGATGCTCACACTGTTGCCATCTTACCTGTATCTGTTATGTGCATATAGGGAAGTTTTCACCGCTGCTGCACCTGCTCTCCTTGCTGTGTGTTGGGGCAGCTGGCATTGTCGTTTATGTGCTGGATATGGTACACTACCTCTACTTTGAGGTTTTTACTTCAAATACTTTCACCATAGTGCAAAGGCATACTTAATGTGTTTCAGTCCAAACGCCATACAAGTAGGGCAAAACAAGCAGATATTTTTTTTAAAGCACAATTTTCTCTGGCAAATATACAAAAATTAGTTTGTTAAGACTGAGGGCTGTAGTTTAATAAAATTATACAAGTTTTTAGTGCAAATACGTGGATAAAAAGGAACTATGCATTTACATTGGCATGGTCTTCTGACAGTTGCCTGATCTCCGGGTGATAGTTCTTGATAGTTTCCATGCCCTATGATGTAGAGAGCAAAACCAAAGGAAATGATGGGCGGAGTGTTGAACATTGCAAGCACTCACCCCCAGTCAACTGATCTGGGTTTAATCCATCACCGTTCTTTAGCCCACTCTGCCACCCCAGTTCAGACATGGCCATATGCAAATCAGTCTGACCCTGTGCCTCATGGGAATAGTCCAGCCTGAACTGCCAAGCCATGTCTTCCCTGGACCGGAAACAAGCTTCCTAGGACCGGTTTCTGGCATTTCAGCCGTCTTCAGCCAGGCTTGCTTGAATCCAGTGGCAAAGTGAGCAAGGGACTCACGTCTGAGCATACCCTGCCAACATATGGCGAACACAGCAAAACCAAAGGAAACGATGGACGGAGTGTTGAACATTGCAAGCACTCACCCCCAGTCAACTGATCTGGGTTTAATCCATCACCGTTCTTTAGCCCACTCTGCCACCCCAGTTCAGACATGGCCATATGCAAATCAGTCTGACCCTGTGCCTCATGGGAATAGTCCACCCCGAACTGCCAAGCCATGTCTTCCCTGGACCGGAAACAAGCTTCCTAGGACCGGTTTCTGGCATTTCAGCCGTCTTCAGCCAGGCTTGCTTGAATCCAGTGGCAAAGTGAGCAAGGGACTCACGTCTGAGCAGACCCTGGCAACTTATGGCGAACAAAGCAAAACCAAAGGAAATGATGGACGGAGTGTTGAACATTGCAAGCACTCATCCCCAGTCAACTGATCTGGGTTTAATCCACCACCTTTCTTTAGCCCACTCTGCCACCCCAGTTCAGACATGGCCATATGCAAATCAGTCTGACCCTGTGCCTCATGGGAACAGTCCAGCCCGAACTGCCAAACCATGTCTTCCCTGGACCGGCACCAAGCTTCCTAGGACCGGTTTCTGGCATTTCTGCCGTCATCAGCCAGGCTTGCTTGAATCCAGTGGCAAAGTGAGCAAGCGAATCACGTCTGAGCATACCCTGCCAACTTATGGCGAACAAAGCAAAACCAAAAGAAATGATGGACGGAGTGTTGAACACTGCAAGCACTCACCCCCAGTCAACAGATCTGGGTTTAATCCACCACCGTTCTTTAGCCCACTGTGCCATCCCAGTTCAGACATGGCCATATGCAAATCAGTCTGACCCTGTGCCTCATGGGAACAGTCCAGCCCGAACTGCAAAGCCATGTCTTCCCTGGACCGGAAACAAGCTTCCTAGGACCGGTTTCTGGCATTTCAGCCATTTTCAGCCAGGCTTGCTTGAATCCAGTGGCAAAGTGAGCAAGGAACTCACGTCTGAGCATACCCTGCCAACTTATGGCGAACAAAGCAAAACCAAAGGAAATGATGGACGGAGTGTTGAACATTGCAAGCACTCACCCCCAGTCAACTGATCTGGGTTTAATCCACCACCGTTCTTTAGCCCACTCTGCCACCCCAGTTCAGACATGGCCATATGCAAATCAGTCTGACCCTGTGCCTCATGGGAACAGTCCAGCCCGAACTGCCAAGCCATGTCTTCCCTGGACCGGAAACAAGCTTCCTAGGACCGGTTTCTGGCATTTCAGCCGTCTTCAGCCAGGCTTGCTTGAATCCAGTGGCAAAGTGAGCAAGGGAATCACGTCTGAGCATACCCTGCCAACTTATGGCGCACAAAGCAAAACCAAAGGAAATGATGGACGGAGTGTTGAACATTACAAGCACTCACGCCCAGTCAACTGATCTGGGTTTAATCCACTACCGTTCTTTAGCCCACTCTGCCACCCCAGTTCAGACATGGCCATATCCAAATCAGTCTGACCCTGTGCCTCATGCGAACAGTTCATCCCGAACTGCCAAGCCATGTCTTCCCTGGACCGTAAACAAGCTTCCTAGGACCGGTTTCTGGGATTTCCGGTCCAGGGAAGGCATGGCTTGGCAGTTCGGGCTGGACTGTTCCCATGAGGCACAGGGTCAGACTGATTTGCATATGGCCATGTCTGAACTGGGGTGGCAGAGTGGGCTAAAGAACGGTGATGGATCAAACCCAGATCTGTTGACTGGGTGTGAGTGTTTGATTAGTTCTGATGCTCCGTCCATCACCACCCCCTTTTGTACCGCTATGATGTAGAGAGCCACCTTCTTTAGCAAGGGTTCTGATTCACTCGTTAAGCATGACAGTGCCTCGCAGCACCGTCTTATCTTGCACTTAAAAAATAATGTTCAGAGGATCTGCCTTCGGAGTCCCAAGGTGTGTGTACAAACTCTTGGCTGCTCAGCTTGCATGTACAATTATAGGTGCTGACCAGGGCCTGACTGGGAACCCAAAGCAGCCCTGGCAATTTTGCTGGACCAATCCCCTCGGTGGAGGTGGGGGGCAAGTGTGAAGCATTGCTGCTTTTGTTGCTGGGGGGCGATATTGCATCACTGCTGCAAAACCAGGCCCCAGTAACAAAACCGGCCCCCGCCAGTGCAAAATCGGCTCCCACCCTTCCAGCTTCCAGAGGAAAAGCCCGATGTCTGCTACAGCCAGTCCGGCCCTGGTGCTGACTGTACTGTTTGGTCAGTTTATTGGTGTATGCCAGAACTAGTAAAATTATGAGTCTGAATTTCGATTTAAAGTTCGTTTTGCCTAAAGGAATAAAAGGCTTAGAAAAGGTTTGTAAGAAATATAAGATTTAATGGCCAGGAAGGGTTGAAGTCGGTGGTCCCACAGCCAGCCCCTCTGACTCTAATATAATCATCATACAGGTTATTGATGATCTTAGCACTGCAAGCAGTCATTATATTGAGATTATCACAAAAGTCCTGGCATCCTATGTTTTAGGTCTCGCCTAAGCAGTGCATGAGCTCTCTAAATGAGACATTCTGTCTCTACTCTGGGCTTTCAGCATGCCCATTGCTTTTCATTTGTTTCATCGTGTGCCTGTCGAAATTCCTTGCTTTTCAGTGGTGAATCATTGTGATTTGTCCCTTCTTTTGGCGTGTTGTTTTCTCCCATGGACACTGGCCCTGTTACATATCTCGTTTCACTTCTGGCCATTTATGTTACTTTCGGTGCACTATTTGTTTTGTTGGTTTCTGGACATAACACAAGCCCTCGTGATTTTAGTCGCTCTGTTCCTGTTTATCGTTTGTGTCTGTAACATGAGCAAGCCGACCAGAGGAGCCAACCTCCGATAAAACCTCCGATAAAAGCTGCTTAATGACTAATGCCGGTGGGATAAGTTTACAGAAACGGAGGCAGCCTGGCTAGTGCCGGCCTGAGTGTCGCAGGAGCAGCACGACACTCCCACAGACGGCTTATCTTTTTAAGTTGCCTAGCTGTTCAATGTCTTGCAGAGATGGCTAGACAAACCTTATTCCGATAAATTACAGCCTGTGTGTAACAATTTATCATCGGGACATACGCTGAGTCTGTGGCATAGACTATTGTCATCGGGGTCACAGAGTTTCTCTCCTGGACCTTTACTTATGAGCCTGGTGCATTATGCAACTTTAGGCCTCATTCACCTCAGTTGGGCCCAAGTTCTAGACTACAATGGATTTGTATAATGTTGGCGCTGCCAACATGCTGTTTTAGAGCACTTTAAAGGCAAAAAAGCCATGATGATGGGGTTGAGTTCAGAGCACTCGTATATTTCAAATTTATATGAAGAGAAAAATGCATGTATTTGCTTTCTGTGATATCGAATATCTGTGTACAATCATTGGAAAATATTTGTAATGTATAACAATAAATGATAACAAGAGTATTTTCACTTCTGGCCGTATAGGTTACTTTGGCTGCACTATTTTTTTGTTGGTTTCTGGCCGTAACACAAGCACTTGTGTTTTTAGCCACTCCTTTCCTGTTTATCCGTTTGTGCCCATAACACGAGCGCTTGTGTTTTCATTTGCTACGGAGTTAACCCATTCCCATTTTTCTTTATCGGAGTTTTATCTAGCATGGACTCCTCTCAAAGGTATTGGAGCTCTTTACATGAGCACCAGTTACATTACACAAAGCCTCAGAGTGACTGCTGTGCAAAATCAAAGGGAGGCTCTTTGGGCCATGAGAGCAGGGAGCCCACCAGAGGAGACTCTGATAAAAGCAGCTTAGTGACTAATGCATGCGGGTCAGTTTTCAGAAGCGGAGGCAGCCCGGCTTGTACCAGTCTGAGTGCCACAGGAATCGTACCCGGGATGGCTTGTCATCCCGCAGATGGCTTGTCTTTTTAAACACTGCTGCTTTGCTGTTCAATGTCTTGCAGAGCAGTCTAGACAAACCTTATTCCGATAAATTACAGCCATGTGTAACAATATATCATCGGGACATATGCTGTAGTCTGCGGCATAGACAATTGTCATTGGGGGCATGAAGTTCCTCTCCTGGACCTTTATTTACGAGCCTGGTGCATGATTTAAACTGTAGCCCTCATTCACCTCAGTACGCCCCAAGTTCAAGTTTAAATTTGTGGTAACATGGGCCACCAAGGGAAATTTGGTCAACCCTTTATGTTCAAGGATGTTCATGGGGGCTGCTTTGTAGTGGGTCCGGCTCTATTGATCGCACGCGGCATTCTCTACTCCTCTGCCTTACGTACACACACTGCCCTAAATGCTTGCTGAACTTTCTGCTCATAGTCTGGCCTTTCTACTCTCAGAATGCACTCTCTCCCCACTCTGATCACTCACTGCCCCCACTGCTCTCTGTCCCTTTAGCTCCTGCCACTTTGCATCCTGTCATGTCTGCTCCCAAACTGCCCTCTGTACCTGCCCCCTTTGCAGGAACACTTGGCTCCTGTCCCTTCTGCTCACACGCTGCCCTATTTCCCTGTCTGCTCACACACCACCCTCTCAACTAACACACAGTCCTCTCCGCTTCTTGCCCCCTTAGCTTCCACCCTCCCTATCTGTTCCTGCTCCTTCATTGTCTCTTTTTCATACCAGATGGCTGTTCATTGGAATCATTTCCCTTTAGCCCTACTGAAAAGATGACAGGAACGTACGGAAGTCTTCCAGTAGTTTAATCAGGATACCAAGAATAGGACCACGGTTATACAGCAACACAGCATCCCAGCAGTGGCACAGCTACCCAACTGCCAAAGCTCCCCAAGTTCCAGAACCTCCCCCGCAGCTCATCCCTGGACACCTGGAATGTACACATGCATTCCAGACCCCAGAGGAGAAAGCAAGATAGGACAAGAAAAGGGAGGACAAAAGAGACATAGTAGCCCACAACACATCCCCTACCCTTAAAAATAAAGGATGAAAAACTTATATGAGAAATAAAATGCAAGGAACAGAACATGTGGAATCAACATTATTCCTTAGCAACAAAAGGAATGAGAAATGGCAACAACAAAATATACATTTCAAGACATATAATAAACTTAACGCCACACAGCCACATTCAAATGATAAAGAATACATTTCAAGACATAAGATAATCCTTATGCCAACTCGGCCTACATCTTAACCTCCTACAAGTGCCGGAACCAGAAGCACCTGTAGCAGCATTACCATAGATCTCCTTAGAACCCGATTCACATGCCTGGTCAGATTCAGGAGCATCAACACCAGGCTCCCACTTAACCAACCTTGACATGCTCCATACATCACCAGAGTCCAACACAACCACATTCCTCCTGACCTCCCTGATGACAAAAGGACCCATAAACCTAGGACGCCCCTTCTTCAGCAGACCAGGATTCCTGATCAAAACTTCGTCCCCAACACACCAACGTCTAAGGGATGTGGAATTCCTTTGATCAAATCTGCGCTTATATTCACTTTGATAGACCCTTCTTTTCACATCTACCTGCTCATCCTTTCTCAAATCATTCACATCCAGCTTCAACCAAGCAGGACTCAGCTTGTCATGAGCCTTTCTCCCTCTCAAAATAGAAAAAGGAGAAACAGAAGTCAGCCAATTCGGGGTGGTACGATGAGCCCACCATGTTTCCCTGAGCATCTTCTTAAGAGAAGTTCTAGTCTGTAAAGCCCTCTGGGCACAAGATTTAACCAATTTGTTCATACTCTCCGCAAGACCATTAGCTTGCGGAGAATACAAAGCCGTCTTGAAATGAATGATAGACAACTCCTTTAAGAATCTGGACATCTCATGCGAGACAAATTGCACCCCATTATCAGTGATAAGATATTTTGGAATACCTTCTCTGGAAAACTCCTCAGAAAGAAATTCAATAACAGTTCGGGTATTTACAACAGAGACACATTTAGTGACTACCCATTTAGAGGTGTAGTCCACCAAAAGCAACACATAACGCTCATCAGGAGGAAAAAGCTCAAAAGGTCCAGAAATATCCAAACCCAACTTGGACCATGGCTCAGAAGGAACATCTACAGGTGAAAGAGGCGCAACCCGAGTCTTTTTACTCTTGTCACTGTTCGCACAATCCCAACAATCTTTGACAGCATCCTCCACCTGTCGATCCATCGTTGGCCACCAGTACCACTCACGCACCCTGGCTTTGGTCAGATTCCTCCCCAAATGCCCCTCATGCGCCAAATTGACAATCTTCCCCCTGAGTCCTTGTGGAGGTATTACACGATTACCTCTTAACACTTTTTCATCAAAAACACTCAGTTCATCCTTCATTTTAAGAAAAGGTCTCAAGGACTCTGGTACCTCCTTGTCCAAAGGCCAACCTTTGACCGAATACTCCTTGAGCAACTCCAAATCTCTGTCCTCATGAAAATTAGAAGACCACTCCTCAGAATCAACCGCAGATTCATGCACCCATGCCACCAAAGAGTTTTCCACCTCCACACCTGGCTGCTCCAACGGCAACCTTGAAAGACAATCAGCCATTGCATTCTTCGAACCTTGCACATACTCCACTACAAAATTAAACTCCATTAACCCTTCCATCCAACGCCTGATCCTAGGTGAGATATTATCAGATTCCCTGCAGGTGAAAACTTGACACAGAGGACGGTGATCAGTTCTGATGACAATAGGTATGCCCCAAAGATAAAACTTAAAGTGATGTATAGCCCAGAAAACCGCCAATGCCTCCCGCTCAAACACAGAGTAGCGTTCCTCTGCACCCTTGAGTGAACGAGACGCAAAGGCAATTACTCTGGATTCACCATTCACAACTTGTGACAAAACCGCCCCCAACCCCAGCATGCTAGCATCAGTGCACAGCACAGTTTTCTTGCAAGCATCAAAATTCCCCAAAGTCGGCATGCAACCAATCTTATTTTTAATAGAATCAAAGGCAGCAGAACATTCGCTGGACCATGAAAACTGCACCCCTTTTTTGAGCAGCAACCTAAGAGGAGATGCAATTGCTGCAAAATTTGGAACAAACTTGGAGCAAAATTCCGCAAGACCCAGAAAAGATCGCACTTGATCTTTGTTGATAGGCACAGGAGCCTTCACAATACTCTCAGCCAGATCCAATTTAGGACTAATTCCACCAGCAGAGATGGTATGTCCCAAATAACTTACAGATGACACTCCAAATTTACACTTCTCCTTTTTGATCACTAGACCAGCCTCCTGCAGCCTCAGTAAGACCATCCATAAATGTTCATCGTGTTCCTGTTGGTCTCTCCCATACACCAGGATATCATCTTGGAAGATGAGAACCTTCGACAACCCCTCAAGCACCTTATTCATGACCCTCTGGAAACATGCCGCAGCAGAAGCGAGGCCAAAAGGCATACGAACAAACCTAAAGGCACCCAGAGGTGTCACAAAAGATGTCAAGTGTCTCGAATCTGGATGGAGTAAAACTTGATGATACGCAGATGACAGATCCATAACACTAAAACACTTAGCATCCTTGATAAGAGCAAGGGTCTCAGAGATGTTGGGCAAAGGTTGTCTGTCAACCCAAATGTGCTTATTAAGTCCGCGCAAGTCCACACACATGCGGATCCCCTTGCCACCATCCTTGGGAGCCAAAACGATCGGGGCCAACCATTCAGAACACTCAATTTCCTCGATGACTCCCAAACCCAACAACTTATCAAGTTCATGCTTTAAGGGCTCCATCATTAAATGTGGAACCTTCCTTACTCTGGAAACAAAAGGTTGAGCATTTTCTTTTAATATAATCTTGTGTTCAAAGTTCCTAAGTAACCCCAACTCATCACTGAAAACTCTTGGAAAACATGAACTGACATCCTTGTTAGACAACACCTCTCGAGACAAAAGTAAAACTTTCTCTGGAGAGTTGGGATTCAAAGTAATCCCCATGTCCCTCTGGTGCCTCCAGCCCAGGAGATTGTCACCCCTCTTCGCCACATACACCTTCCCCACAGTTTCCCTATCTTTATATTGAATTTTCCTGACTACATATCCCAACACATCTATTCTGACACCACCATACCCCACAGGATTGATGTCAGGAGGGAACAATTCAAACTTGTCTAAACCAAAGACAGCATCCCAATTTGCATCACCCACCATAGTATAGGGTGAACCAGAATCAGCCAAGACAGGAAATAGTTGACCACCAATCGATACTTCACAAACAGGCATGTCTAAATCATCACCATCCACAAGTCCATTCTCCTTGATACTACAAACAAACTTTGTCTCTTCATTGACAAAACGTACCACTTGGTTGCCCTTGTACTGACAAACCCTTGCATAATGCCCCTTCTTACCACATTTATTACAAGTCACAGATCTTGCAAAGCAGTTTGAACTATTGGGAAGATGCCTGTCACTACCACACCTAAAACACTTAAAACCAGGCCTGGTATTCTTGAAACCGCTCTGTTCAGAATTAAAATTTTTAGAATTAGAACTAGCTTGTTCTGACTCTTGAAATTTCCTTTCCTTGTCACATACACTTCCTTTGAACCCAAGTTTATTTTCTTTAGGGTCATCTTTCTTCAAATCATTTTTTTTTATCTCATGAATTGCTTTTTCATCAACCGAAGCATCATTAGCTTTTTCAGGCCTCATCTCCCGCACCCACATATTGGTGTTTTCCATCCCTTCAACAATGGCTAGGGTTTCTTTAAGATCAGGATTCTTTGCTAAAAGTTTCTGTTGGACTTTTACATCATTCGTACATCTCACAACCTGGTCTCTGATCAAGGAATCAGTCAATTGTTCAAACTCACAAGTGCGAGCCATCGTTTTCAAGGCCGCCACATAACTATTAATTTTCTCTTGCTTACCCTGAACTCTGCTAAAAAACTTATGGCGTTCTAAAACCACATTAATTTTAGAGCCAAAATGTCTTTCAAGCATCATGATGGACATATCATAAATGTTCTCCGGTTCACCTTCCCCACGACCAAGAACAATTTCATCCAACCCATCATATACATGTCTGCCCTCAACCCCCAAATTATGTAACAACGTAGCTTGCTTGCGTACCGCTGAAAATTTCTCTCCCCCAATGGCCAACAAATAGGAATCAAACAAAGGTTTCCATCTCTTCCATGGCAAGATGGGATCACCAGATTCCGAAAGAAATTGTGGAGGTTGTGACATTCCAGTAGCCATGATGCAAAAGAGAGAAAAAACAAAATAAAATGATATACACACCCAAGTTAAAATTTACATGAAAAGACCAACCATGCTGCTATTCGTGAATGATTTTGATGAGTATCTCATTAGAACCATCAGTAAAACATTACTTTAGCCAGCAAAACCAAAAGTTCAATAGAAAATATCCAAAGAAACAAGGGCGCAGTGAACTTGAAGTGTACACCGGAATACTAGTGGCAATAATTGCAGAGATATTCTCATCCCTCAATGTGCATGCATATACCTAAACAATGAATTACATTTACTGGCTAAAAATGATTGTTCTCAAACTATCTATATTCTAGTAGGCAACAACGAGGAGGTGTGCGCATCACCGCGCATGTATAGCGATCAGCAAGGATTTTCAAAGAGAGCTCCCTTCCACTCCGTAAATGCTGCTCAGCGTACTGTCACCTTACAAGCTCTCTCCTGTAGGTTGCTGCTCGGGTACAACTCGTCGCCAGTGAAAAGATGACAGGAACGTACGGAAGTCTTCCAGTAGTTTAATCAGGATACCAAGAATAGGACCACGGTTATACAGCAACACAGCATCCCAGCAGTGGCACAGCTACCCAACTGCCAAAGCTCCCCAAGTTCCAGAACCTCCCCCGCAGCTCATCCCTGGACACCTGGAATGTACACATGCATTCCAGACCCCAGAGGAGAAAGCAAGATAGGACAAGAAAAGGGAGGACAAAAGAGACATAGTAGCCCACAACACATACGTCTTACCGGCGACCATATGGGGTTTAGGAAAAAACTGAAAACATGGCTATTCAGGATGTAACTGCTTGTTCCTCGACAAGTGTCTTCTCAATAGGGGTTAGTTATGTTAGCGCCGTGATATCCCTCTGGATGAGTGTTGCGCTTTAAAAGTGAATTCAATTAAATTAGATTGTCTCTTGTGAACCATAGGGCCAACTAGCAGCTTTTGTGGGGCCCGGGTCACTAAAAGTATGCGGAACCCCTCTGTGGTGCCAGAGCACCTCGGAGACGCATTTTGTGGCCGCTTTGGCTTATTGCAACTTGTGGTGGCTGGTGTTACGAGCCTCATCTTTAAGTACAAAGACAGGTTAGGCCTTCTTTTGTGGTACATTCAGTAGTGTCAGAATAGGTCCTGATAAGAGTGGATATTGGCACCAACAGCCCCAGCAGCTCCCACTGTGTAACCGCTCTGGCACCATGGCTTTTCTGCCTTCTCTGCCTTTGGCATACACACCGACCCCTTTGCATACACCCTGCCCCTTCTGCTCTCTTGTTGTTCTGTTTGCTCCTTCCACTACTGCACAGCCTCCCCACTGCTCTACACATGCCTCTCTGCCTCCCTTGTACACTCACTGCTTCGCTTCAGCTCATGCACTGCTGCTACAAACCTGGAGCCCCTCCTCTACTGCCTATGGCCTAAGGCCTACACCCAGGCACTCACATAAAAAAAACATTAGCAGTATTTTACAAACACCTCAGAAGGTATTTGTGAAAATGTCATCATTTTTAAAGTTCCCATGAGGTCAGACAGCACAGATTCTGCACTGACAGCAAGAGAAATGAAGACCTACCTTCATGTTTTTCTCATAATACAAACACAGTGTCCTCGTGAACTCAAGTTTCAGCCCGGGATGTGCCTTTTCAACCTACTGTTTTCAGGGACTTTGGCTTCATTTGTAAAGCATTTGGCTGCCCTGGGCCCACAGTTCTGCTCACAGCAGAAACCCAGGGCTAGAGTCATCAGAGGACAGACAGACCGCTTTGTTCCAAGGCTGTGCAGACTTTATTCCACCTCAGGCCTCTTTCATCCACCACCAGACACTCCCAGGGCCTTTACTTCACGCTTCCGAGTTCTCGTTCTCCCTTTGTTGCTGGTGTTTTGTCTTTCTCCCCCACCTCCCTCCGCCCCTTTGTGTTTTTCTCTTTCTTCCTCTGGGTAAAAGTCTGTGACGAAAAATAAGCGCTGGTTGCCAAAATCGGGTGCCGGTGAGCCCCACCCAGTGATCAGAGGAGCAAGGTTTGGAAACTTTATTAATTTCATCAAAACAGTCTCCACAATATTTTTTTTTATTATTTCAACAGTCTTCGCTGATCGTTTGAGTTGCGCATGTTTGAAGGGAGAAGTAGAGACTCCTCTTGTTGTGAAGTGGAGAAGGGAGATGTAGCATAAAAAGAAACAAACCTCCTACCCCGGGTTCCTGCTTCTGAAAGAATGTCAATGAGTGCACTTCTATAATCAGCACGTCTAACTGCTACTTGAAGCCAGAAAGGACACGCTTTAATCAGCAGAATTCGCAATTTGCCATTTTAACAGAAAACTATAAAAAAGTATTGCCCCAGGTACAATCAGCATATTACTAAATACTTAACTCGTGTAAGCACTGTGAACATGTAAGCACGATCTTTATGCAACAGAATATTTACATTGCGTACAACCTAGCCTACACGGTGAGTACTACATTTATTTTTAATTAAGGGCTTACGTATTGTCAGTGCTTTCTGCCACAAGACTGGACCACTCAGCGCTATAAATGCAGTCCCATACATAGTCCCCCAGTGCACGAACCAAGATTCAAGACAGTGACCATCTGGTTGCACCCACAGGCATCTGCATGGTCGCATGAACCAACCCAGCTTTCCAACTGGAAAAAATGCATTCTCCACAGATACATTTAAGCTGCATTTATTTATTTTTCAATTAGGATCAGTGGATAGTATTTTATTTTACATGCAGTTACCTGCACGTGAACGGCCTACAAAATAGTGAGATAATATTTTGCTCTGTTGAGCCATGTCTCTGACCCCGCCCCAATACTCGCTAATTCCGCCCAATTTACTGCTGATCACAGTTCCCATTACTGCTCATTTCTGTTACAATTCATCACCGTCAGGTGAATGTGCGCTCCGATCGGAAGAATGAAACCAGAGCAAGACTACATCTCCCAGCCTGCACTGGGTTATAAACGAGAGGCCAGGAATCACATTGCTCCCCCACGACATCAAGCTACACACATCTCCCCTACCCCAGCTCTAAAGTCACCCAGTTCCGTTCGTGCTTCGCATCCAGTACGGGTATTTTCGTTGAATGATAGGATGTGTCGTCTTGTCTAACCCATTATAAAAATCGAACTTCGTGTCCCAAAATGAGATCAAAGAAAATTCCAGAACCTCTTGTCTTATTCACGCATGGAACTGAAAGCTCTCCCTTCCTTGAGCCCCACGTTTAAAGTGCTTTTTACCAAACGTCAGGACTCAATGTCATTTCACAACAAGAATGTGTGTTCAGGGCTAGCTTTAGCCCTGATGGTGCCCAGTGTCACATTTTTTGGGCCGCCCCCTCCCATATGATCTCCTTCACGAATTCCTTCATTATCACCATGCAAAAGTGCCCCTCACCTCTCCATAGCCCCTCTCTCTCTCTCTCTCTCTCTCATATAAAGTTCTCTGTTTTAAAGCACTGGTAGAGGCTGGCTTTACTAAGCCACTTCACTAACCACATAAAATACAGAACCGTTCTTTGTAGCAGGCATATTAACCCTCTGCCTTACTTTATGGCGAGTCAAAAATGCCACTAGACAAAACTCCGATCTCTCTTCAGCAGGAACATTCACCACAAGCGTTATCATTACATTGTTATTGCTGCCTGAAAGCTGGGGCACAAGAAACGCTGCGCAGGTGCTTTGAAATGCTACATTACTGCTAAACACAGCGCCCTCCCTGGTGTCAGTGCCCCCCTCTCCAGGTCAGCGCCCAGTGCCGTCGCACCGCCCTAAAGTCGTGTGTGTGTCCACCTTCTTATCATTTTGCTCGGATGCGCTGAAGTACCTGCGAGGAAATCTGCTTCGTTATAATAAATCCCAGGTAACTAGGCAGGTGCCTATCGGTGCGTCCCTCCTATAGCGGTACGAAAACCTATCAAAGCACTACAGTCAGTCTAATCTTATCCAGGCCACTAAAGGAATGAAAAATACAGAATTACAAACAAAGAACCGTGAAATCTATATCGCGGTCTAACTTGACGTCTCAGAATCCGGTTACCGAATAAAATAAGTTATTGTAGCCCCCACTCTGCACATTTGTAAAGGTACCTTTGGGAATGGGAAGGTGCGTCCTCCGGTGTGCAAGGTTAGGGATCCCTGCAGCCACATTGGTGCAGTCTCATCCTGATGTGTGTCGTCTCGCCGAGGTGTCAGTGGTGTATCTGTCCCCTGTACGGGCCTTATTGTCAGGTGAGGTCTCCGTGGAAACGCTCCTTCGGGCCTTTGTGTAAATGTGTCGGTCGCGGTGTCCCTTCACCCTAAGACAAGTGGGCGTTGTCGAGCCCTTGGCAGGTGCGGTCAGTCAGAGACACTTGATAGGTAGAGGGGGAGGGTCGAGTGTCCCGGCTCACACCCTGACTTGTCGTTTAGCGCGGTAATGCGACCGCTGCACGTTCCACGCGACACCTCCAAGAGGTGCGCAGGACCCATCGGGGGTCTGCAGCCAGCCACGGGAATAGAGGGGCGACGCTCTGCCTCAAAATGTAGATCATCTGAGAACCGGGCACAGGTGTAATGACCGAATGGGATTATAAAATCTGCTCATCTTTTGATAACGAGAGAGCGGCCCTTTTTATTTAAATATCTTTATTCCATTCACAGTGCGCATACGTAACAGAACCACATCTAGTGCACAGTAATAACACTCCGTATCGGAGTAAGAAAGTCAGGTACAGACAGTCCACTCGCAGTTGTCCTGAGCATCTTCTAATACAGCATGCATAGGTTGTGCACCCTTCTGCATAAGTCCGTCTCGGGAGGGCCATCGCACTCCACCAGGATGTCACTAAGTATTTGTCAAAAGCAGTTGAGCATAGCAGCTTTTCTCCAACGAGAGAACCCCATTATAAAATACATCTCAAGATGAACAAAACAATACCACAACTAATTTAACGGCAACTCCGCCCCCCTGCCTCCCCCTCCTCACCACCCCAAACTGCAGGTGTAGTCGCAGCGCAGTCTACATTCAATGTCGCCTGTGCAGAGCGGCACTTCCGATGGCCGCCAGCTAGCCCAACAGAAATATTAGTATGCTATTGTACACATGCAAAACGTAAACGTAGAAAGGTCCACGGAGATTTTGCCTCTATCTGCAGTGGTATCTGCTTAGGCCCCGGTAGAGGTGTTGGGGAAGGGGAGGGGGAGGGAAGTAGCAGAGCTGCATTCGTAGCCTGCCGGCTGAGCGTCTCTGAGAGCCCCGCGTGGTCTCCAAAGGCTGATGGAGAGGATTCGAATGCTGGTGAAGGGTTTCCAGACGTTTTCATGTAGGAATAACTAGACCAAGTCATGTTTTTCCTTTGTCCTCTGGGATTTGAAGTTCTGATCACCCCGGCCCAAATCAGGGTTACAAATTAATTCACACAGTGCCAATATCAGCAACACTCCCCATCCCACATACAGCAATGTTATTAGGAAATAAACCACACAACACCTTGTTTGTGGAGAAAATTGCTGCAGGTTTATTTGCATACCAAATATGCCAACATGGTGGGTAATCTTATGGGCGATCCAAGGGCATGCAACCCCTCGGCCGCCTGCCTGCCTGCCTGATGAGCCAAATTACACCATGGCTGTCGCCAATCGGTGCTTACCAATTTTGGGGGAGGGGCTAACCCCTCCCGCCAGTTGACTGCCAGTCCACCCCCTTACTCATGCCCTCGAAGGGGAGGAGCGTTCCAGGCAACCCCCGTTTGCTCAGGCTTACAACCGCCCGTAGGATTAACGGGGCGCCGTCGCTCCTCCTGGGCCAGCGCGAGGACTCGCTGGGGAATTTGGCCTTAGCACCCCTTGTGCTCCTGAAGAGGGTACCACTGAGTACCTTTCCGCCTCTGGATCGCCCTGTAACTCCACCTGCAACACAAAATAACAAGTAAGAACACCTCTCCCACCCCACCCTTGCACTTACGCCGGGTATGCGGTAGGGAGGGAAACAGCATCAAGTGCAGCGGCAAAGAGGCCGCCAGGTGGGCGGGTAGAGGCACTTATGCCTCATCCCCCGCCCATCCCCTACCGGAAGTGATGCTGCACGCAGACCCCTAGGAGGTCCCACAACGCTGGAGAGTGACCCTTGACCTGTTGGTAGGTCGCTCCCCCTCCTCACAGCACCGCCTGTGTTGGTCCCTGCCCAGCTGCCGTTCGGAGGAAGTAGGCTGTAGGTCTGTATCCTCCTCCTGTATTGCCATTTCGCTTCTGCTGTCTGTGTTTAATCTGCTGTTTGTATCTGTGTCCGTTGACTTGAATTGCCATTTCTCTTCTGTTGCCTGTGCCCGTTCTTCTTTCTGTGCCCCTCGCTGTCCCTACTATTGTGAGCCCATTTTTTCCTTCTGTGCCCCTCGCTGTCCCTATTGTTGTGAGCCCGTTTTCCTTCTGTGCCCTTCGCTGTCCCTACTGCTGTGAGACCGTTTTTCCTTCTGTGCCCCTCGCTGTCCTTACTGTTGTGAGCCTGTTTTCCTTCTGTGCCCCTCGCTGTCCCTACTGTTGTGAGCCCATTTTCCTTCTGTGCCCCTCGCTGCCCCTACTGTTCTGTGCCCGTGTGTTAGGCTGCCCCATCTGTTCTTGCCCGTTTTTCTTATGTGCCCCTCGCTGCCCCCTGTGCGCTCTGTATTTTGCCCCTTGCTGTGCCCTTAACCCCTCACCCGTTTTGCCTTCTGTCCCCACTGCGTCCCCAGAGACCCCGCCCCCTCTCTGCCCATACGCTGCCCCTGCTTCCCGCCTCCCAGCTGCTCCTCCCTCCCACCTCCCCATATATGGTGGCTGCTGTGCGGCCGCGCAGCGGGCGCACCAAAGGCACGCCAAAGGTGCACCTAAGTCAAGCTCATCTGCACCCATCCGCGCCTGGACAGCGCCCAGCGCCAGAATCCCTGGTCCGCGCGCACCCGCCACGACGACCGCCGCCGTTACGATGCCAGCACACTCCACGCTCTCCACCCTGGACGGACCCACACCTGCTTCAAGGCCGCCCCAAAGCGCACACATGGCCCCTTCACCTGCCGGAACTGTAGCTACACCAGCCTCAGAGCCGCCGAACCGCCCTCCAAGAAGGACCTCAACCACCTTCGGTGCATCCTACTGAACAACCGCTCCGCACGCAAACACACCGTCGAGCTCTGGGACCTGCTCGACACAGCCTCACTGGACGTCGCCTTCCTGACAGAGACCTGGATGAATGACTCCTCCGCACCCGACATCGCCATAGCCATCCCAGAGGGCTACAAGATCACCCGCAGAGACCACACCAACGGAGTCGGAGGAGGAATCGCCATCGTCCACAAGAACACCATCAGGGTCTCGACCAGCACCGACGACACTCTCAGCACCACCGAACACATGCACTTCCAGATCCACACGGACCCCAACACCACCCTAAGAGGCACCCTCGTCTACAGACCCCCCGGACCCTGACCTCAATTCAGCGACTCCATCGCCGACTTCATCAGCACGCATGCCCTGACCTCCACCGACTACATCCTCCTCGGAGACCTGAATTTCCACCTGGAGAGCAACAATGACAGCAACTCCACCACCCTGATCGAC
Organism: Triturus cristatus; assembly: GCF_964204655.1. Classification (NCBI taxonomy): domain Eukaryota; kingdom Metazoa; phylum Chordata; class Amphibia; order Caudata; family Salamandridae; genus Triturus; species Triturus cristatus. The sequence continues at coordinate 442,301,737 of NC_140584.1, forward strand.
AACCTAACCAACCTCGGACTGAGACAGCTCGTCAGAACGCCGGCCCACACCGCCGGCCCACACCGCTGGCCACACGCTCGACCCGGTCTTCTCCTCAAGCTCCCACGTCTCCTTCAGCCATACCACCGAACTCCTCTGGACTGACCACCTCTGCATCCACTTCACCTTCCAGAAACCCACCGCACACCACCGCACCCAACAAATCCCCCGCCGCTGCTGGAGCAAAGTCACCGAAGACCATCTACAGGCAAACCCCGCCCTCAGACCACCCACTGACCCCTCCAATCCTGACGACGATGCCCGCAACCTCAGACGATGGATGGACGACTGCGCCCACACCCTCGCCCCGCTGAAAAAACCCACCTACAGAGACACCAGCAAGAGAGCCAGCTGGTTCACCCCGGAACTCCTAGCATCCAAGCATACCTGCCGGAAACTAGAAAACAATTGGCACAGTAAAAAGACGCCAGACAGCAACGCAGCCCACAAAGACGCCATCCGTCACCACCATCACCTCATCAGGTCCGCTAAGAGGACCTCCTTCAAAGACCGCCTCGACAATAACGCACACAACAGCAAGGAGCTCTTCATCATCGTGAAGGAACTCTCCAACCCCAGCTCCAACTCCAACAACATCCCACCGTCGCAAGCCCTGTGCGATTCCCTCGCCATCTTCTTCCACCGCAAGATCGCCGACATCCATGACAGCTTCGGCACCCGAACTGCCCCAACAGATCCTGACACACCAGACTCGCCGCACGCTATCAACCACGACCCCTTGACAGCCTGGGCCAATGTGAACATCGATGACATCATCAAGACCATGAGCACTATCCACTCCGGCTCCCCGTCAGACCCTTTTCCGCACCACATCTTCAACAAAGCCAGCAGCACAATCACACCCCACCTGCGCAACGTCATCAACCTCTCCTTCGAGACTGCGACCTTCCCAGGGAGCTGGAAACATGCCGAGGTCAACACCCTACTCAAAAACCCAAGGCGGATCCGAAAGACCTCAAGAACTTCCGGCCCATCTCCCTGCTTCGGTTCCCAGCAAAGGTCATCGAGAAAATCGTCAACAAACAGCTAACTCGTTACCTCATAGAAAACAGCATCCTGGACCCATCCCAGTCAGGGTTCCGCAGCAACCACAGCACCGAGACTGCCCTCATCGCCGCCACCGACGAGATCAGGACCCTGCTGGACAACAGTGAGACCGCGGCCCTCATCCTCCTGGACCGCTCCGCCGCCTTCGACACTGTCTGCCACCGCACACTACGCGCACGCCTCCATGACGCAGGGATCCGAGAGAAAGCCCTGGAATGGACCACCTCCTTCCTCTCCGGCAGAACACAGAGAGTCCGCCTCCCGCCATTCTGATCCGAAGCCTCCGAGATCATCTGCGGCGTATCCCAGGGATCATCCCTTAGCCCGACACGGTCCAACATCTACATGGCCCTATTCGCACTCATCACCCGACAGCACAACCTCAACATAATCTCCTAGGCTGACGTCACCCAACTGATCCTCTCCCTCACCAAGGACCCCCTCACCGCCAAATCCAACCTCCACGAAGGAATGAAGGCCGTCGCCAACTGGATGAAGAGCAGCCAACTAAAGCTGAACACGGATAAGACGGAGGTCCTCATCCTCTGCTCCAACCCTTCAGCCTGGGACGACTCCTGGTGTCCCACAACCCTGGGGGCACCCCCGACCCCCACCGACCACGCACGCAACCTGGGAGTCATCCTCGACTCAACGCTCTCCATGACCAAGCAAGTCAACGCAGTCTCCTCCTCCTGCTTCAACACCCTCCGCATGCTCCGCAAGATCTACAGATGGATCCCGACAGACACGAGAAGAACAGTCACTCAGGCCCTCGTTAGCAGCCGACTCGACTATGGAAACGCCCTCTACGCGGGAGCCCCGACCAAGCTCATCAAACGACTGCAAAGAATTCAAAACGCCTCTGCATGCCTGATCCTCGACGTTCCACGCCACTGCCACATCACCCCCCACCTGAGAAACCTGCACTGGCTCCCCGTCGACAGGAGAATCTTCTTCAAACTCCTCATCCACGCACACAAGGCACTCCACAAGACTGGCCCAGCCTACCTCAACACTCTCCTTCTACGCTCCCAACCGCCAGCTCCGCTCCGCCGACCTCTCCTGGCCACCGTCCCACGCATCCGAAGAACTACTACCGGCGGCAGATCCTTCTCCCACCATGCCGCGAAAACCAGGAACACCCTTCCAGTCAGCCTACGACAGACCCAAGACCTGCTGACCTTCAGGAGGCTACTCAAGACCTGGCTGTTCGACCAGTAACGGCACCCCCCCTTCCTCTTCCCCAGTGCCTTTAGACCCTCGTGGGTAAGTAGTGCGCTTTACAAATTGTGTGATTGATTGATTGATTGACTATCTCGTGTGCCCTCATGTCGCACTAAGGCGGCCGCCCTCTTGTGAGGGTCCCCTTCGTGGAACACTTTCAGCCAACATAGTGCCAATATCAGCAGCACTCCCCATCGCACATACAGCAATATTATTAGGAAATAAACCACACGACACCTTGTTTGTGGAGAAAATTGCTGCAGGTTTATTTGCATACCAAATATGCCAACATGGTGGGTTATCTTACGGGCAATCCAAGGGCAGGCAACCCCTCTGCCGCCTGCCCGCCTGATGAGCCAAGTTACACCGTGAATGTCGCCAATCGGTGCTTACAAATTTTGGGGGAGGGGTTAACCCCTCCCACCGCTGGACTGCCAGTCCACCCCCTTACTCACGCCCTCCAAGGGGCGGAGCGTTCCAGGCAACCCCCGATTTCTCAGGCTTACAACCGCCCATAGGACTAACAGGGCGCTGTCACTCCTCCAGGGTCCAGCGCGAGGACTTGCTGGGGAATTTGGCCTTAGCACCCTTTGTGCTCCTGAAGGGGGTACCCCTGAGTACCTTTCCGCCTCTGGATCGCCCTGTAACTCCGTCGCAGCTCTGGGTGTGGCCACCGTCACAACCAGGGCCCCCCCACCAGGGTAGGCATTCTTACCTACATCCAGCTGATTCCAGGGCCTCTCCCCGGTCCAGCAAAAACAAGTCCATGCCCACCCTAGACAGGTGCAACCCCATCGTGGACTTGGCAAGCAAACCATGCCTGATAAAGCCAAACCCACACTGTTAGTGAATTTACTCCTGGCACTGTTAACTCTCAGGCACAAGGTTTCCCCGGCCTCCCCTGACCAGGCTCCTCGCCACACTAAACGAGGGGTTATCTCTGACCACCATAACTCACATGCCCCCAATGGTTGCATAACTTACACATGGAGGACTTCATATCTTGCAACAGAGCCCTCTTCCCCAAGAGAGTCTGATCATTGCCTCGCCCAGGCCCCACAAAACAAGTCCATGCCCACTCTAGACAGGTAGACTAGTCCTTGGGCACCCAGCCAGGTGGTCCCTAACCTCTACCAAATACCCTCTGGATGTGGAGGCAACCCCCGTAGTCTGTGCCACAGCATTTTCAGCACGCTGTCCCAGGGCATGCCTGGGACCGCCAACAAAATCAACTTAGTGGAGGAAAACCCATGCCTCCATTTCCTGAATTCCGCCCCTCGCGCCACTCTCAAGACGCACAGAAGGCAATTCACCCAGACCCTTGATCCTAGCGACATAACAAGATGCCAGGTTGCTAATACCCTTAATGAGCACTCACAACATCCTATACAACTACTCAAGCTTGCACCTAATTTAAACGATAACACTGCACCCAAATGCCTATTCATAGCCTCCCTGGTGTATGACCAGAAAGTTGGGAGGGGAGACACCCCACTTAGTCTGTGCTGCAGCTTCTTAGCAAGCTGTTCCAGTCAGTGCTTCATTTGTAAAATATGAAGTGCAGGTGCTCAAATGTTTGTCGGACGCCACACCTACTTTTCTCCGGCTCCACCCACTTCCTCTGCTGTCTCCATCCACTTACTATATTAGCTCCACCCACATCAACTGGCACTGCTAAAAGTCAGATCACTGTCCCCTGTTGCTTGCCCCCATAGACGCAGGTAGCAGCGTGCAGTGCTCTGCCTGGGTGGGCACTGGCAGGCCAGGATTGACGCAGTGTGGCCACGTGGCACGTATGCTTTCTGAGGACAGTGATGAGCCATGATACATACGATCCTAAAGTGTGCATTCATTCTGTGTTCACTCCCCCAGAATTGAGGCACCCTTCCTGTGGTGGCACGTGCACACAGCTGCCAAGTCCAGGATTACAGGCGGCACATACCCAAGCGAGGCTTATTTACAGACGTCAGTATGCCGGCCATCATGTTTTGAGTGCACTATTGCACAGCCTGCAGGCTGCGTAGCTTTATTGATTTTTTTAACTGATTAGGGCAGGCTGTGCCAGGCCTGCTGCCAGGGCAGCCCTGCCTCACCTGGGTCACGGGTGACTGGTGCAGTTACTGGTGGGCACCGGGCGGCACTGGCCAGAGCCTCCAGAGTCAGACTGGGTCACTGCCACTGGCCAGTAGTAGTAGCACTCAATGTCTACACTCACTGCTGGCAGCGGCTACGCCGGGCCTGGGCTACCCAGTATGTCTTGTCTAGTGTCATTCTCATTCATAGCTGTTTTTCTGGTAGGCGGTGCAGGTGGTGAGAGGTGAGGCCGTGCGGCCGGGTATGCTGGTGTGTGGCAAAGCAGCGAATGCGCACGCATTGCAATCTGAATATATCTGCACACGCTGCTTGCCGCACACAGCCCCAACCCCCGCATATCGGTGAAACCAATTCAAAACTGAATCCAGCCCGGGCCGGCCCGCAACATCAAACTAAGGGCCGGCCACGCCATCATCATCATCACATCAATCAAATTCAACATATTATTAATCAGTGAGTCAAATCGAATATCCGAGTCTGGGACTTGACTCACTGTCTCACTCGGGACACTGCTCTGTCACTGACTGTTAGGCTAAGGCTGCTGCGCAGCTGCTTCATTAACTGATTAGGCGTCCCGCAACATCAAACTAAGGGCCGGCTGGCCGGCCGGCCACGCCATCATCATAACGTCAGTCAACACATATAAATCAGTGAGTCGAATCGAATATCCGAGTCTGGGACCTGACTCACTGTCTCACTCGGCCCACTGACTGTTAGGATAAGGCTGCTGCGCAGCTGCTTCATTAACTGATTAGGCCGCAGCGCCTCAGCGCCTGCTCTGCCAGGCCATGCCTCACCTCCTGCTGCTGCTTAGGCTGTGCAGCTTTATTTTAACTGATGATGATTTAGGCCTACCTACCAGGCCCTGCCTCACCTGGTGCTGTTGTACTAGTATGTACTGTAACTGTAGTGTCTACTACTCCTCAACGCGGCCAACCCAACGTCGTCCAGATCACGCTGCCTGCCTCTCTCACTCAGAGACTTTGAACAGCGGCGGCCGTGATCCACTCCACATCGACTCAGTGAGGTCAGGTGCGGCCGGGTATGCTGGGGCGTGGCAAAAAGCAGCGAATGCGCGCACATTGCAATGAAAATCTGTACACGCTGCTTGCTGTCGTGCAAAGCCCCAACCCCCGCAGAAGACCAAAGCCCTGCCCAGGCCCCAGTTACTAGGCAACTAACTCAGTGTGTCCGACTCCCGCCCACTGGGCCGGGCGGGGCCAGAACTAACTTGAACGTGTGTCCGTTTCTGTTTCCTTTCCTCACGAGTCAGAGTCAGAAAGAAACACAGTAAAGTATTTTAAATTAATTTCTTCAACATCACTCAGTCAGCAATAACACAAGCAACTGCATACTGCAGGCAACCAGTACACAGTACGTAACACTCTTAACTAAACAGCAGCACTTATGGTACAGCAGCACTCACTCTGTGCCACTAATTACTATCAAATAAATTACGTGCACTAAATGCGTGTAGACCCGGCCCTGATAATTAAGTGCCGGTTCTAGGAACCCACCCAAATTATCTCAGTGGCGGGAAACCCATGCCTCCATTTCCTGCTTTACACCCATCGTGCCACTCTCAGAACGCATGAATGGCCAATCACCCATACCTTTGACCCTGGAAAATAAAAGAAATGCCAGGAAGCCAAACCCATTAATGGAGCACTGCACACCATTCTATACAACTACTCGAGCTAGCACTTAATTTGGCACCGTAACACAGCACCACACTAAGCATCTGGTGCATCACAGGGGGGCCTTCGATAAACTCAAAATTTCCCTGTATGTGATACACTGAACCTGTCTTCCGGCCACTCCCCAGGGTGGCTTACGGCCGGCTGTACCCTTTGATGCCTTGTGATTCCCATTGCCCCACCTGCAAGCATGTTCTGCAGAGTCTGAAACTCGAAGGGGGACCCAGTTCCCGGGGCACTCGCCTCGACCAGCCCTTCAGTGCCACCCAGAAAAGGAGAGACATGGTAGGATCGTCCTGCCCCCCCCCTCCATTTAGCATAATGGCAACTGCTGACAGGTGTTGTGTCGCAACGCTGGTGTGCCCACCCCAGCGAGTGTAACCCATGGCCAGGTCTGCTAAAGGTATACCAGAGCGCCCAAAGGTTTGCCAATGCATTTAGTTTGGCCCTTCTTACCTATGAATGCGAAGTGTGTTCTGGACATTGTCAGCATTGGTGCCCCCCACACCATTTACAACACTATTGGTATAACCAGAACCTTTATGGTATCCCCACCCTTGCACTAATACCCCTTGCCAGAGCTATTCTGGTGGGTACCAGGTTGCAGAACAGAGGATGGAAAAGCTACAGGGATGGTGAAAACAATAGGTGCAGGTCGCCTGCCCTTTCTTGACTTAATGGTATGCCGGGTGTCCCTTATATGAGCCTTTGTGAGCATGTTGGCACTGAACGCACTTTTATTGATACCCCCACTCAATGATACTCATTTCACGATCTCCGCAGGATGGTAGGCTGAGCGAACCCCACAGGATTAGATCTGTGCCCCAGAGGCCCAAGGCCCCGCAGAGGAAGCTGTAGTCCACTGAGCCCACAAACCCCGCAGCAGTCTGGCATGCAGCCTTTTATCATCATCGAAGCTCCTCTGGGAGTAGAATAAAGGGGCCTTGGTAGTGCCAGTCTAAGTTTAATTGCAATCTGACCCTTAATTGAAGATTCCCCGTGTATGGTTTAATTCCCCTTGGTGAAGGGGATTTGAGGTCAAAACCCACCCTGTTCTGTGCCGCTCTAAGTACGGGGCTGCAACCTCATGATCACAAAATACTGGCTGTCGGTATTGCCGTGACCCCCGTCATATGTGTCTGTGTGCTGCTTCTGTGTGCTCTTACCTGGGGGACCAGGCTTGTTATGCTACTTGTAATGAGGGGGTCCTCTGATGCCACTACTGAGGGAGAACTCTGTGTAGGTGCATTTTGATAGACATTGGCTGTGCCACTCCCAACTTGCGTATTCCCTGCGTATACCATCCTGAAAGGTAACTTGGTGCTGCAAAATCTGTGTTTCTTGTTACCAACATATGTGCTCAACCCTCAGAAGAGCTTAGGCACGGTGTGAGCTAATAGGTACCTAACCTATCTCTTCCCCCTGGAAAGATACAACAACCGCTTCGGTTTTGGGAACCTCACTAAGCACCACAAATTATCATAGACCTACCTCTAAAGAGGTAGTAACCCCTCAGCCTCTGAAATGCGTAATGAGCTCTGCTGGCTGAAGCCATGGCTAAACTTCATTACAATTGTGTGCGCTCGGGCCTGTCAAAAGTAAATGTTTTTCCATTACTCCTGTAGGGCAAGATCCAAAACCCTTGGCTCTCCATGTGTTTGTTCCCTGTCCTTATCGCGTAGTGAGGAAAGCTTTCCAACTGAGGTTATGCCATGGCTATGCCAAACCTAACCTGGGCGTGTTTGTGCGCCTTCACTCCGAGGGATATCCTGGCCCTGATTAACGGGTTATATTACTATCCAACTCGAAGGTACTCATTTTATCTGCCTCAGGAAGGTGAAAGGCTGAGGTGGGCGGCACACTATCTGATGGGATGGCCTTGTTAAAAGGTTGCCCCTAAGTAATTCCAATATGCCCCGACCTTATGGGTCATGTGTGCTAAAAATGTCTCCTTGAGTGCGGGGCTTGCTAAATACCTTCCTGCAAGCGTAAAATTCAGGATGCCTTACCAATGCCAACCGAAAGAATAGCACCCTTTCACCCCTGTATGCTGGCACCTCACTCTGATTGAGAGGATTTGAATGCCGGTGAAGTGTTTCCAGAGCTCGGACGTTTTCATGTAGGAGTAACTAGACCAGGTCATGTTTTTCCTCTGCCCTCTGGGATTTGAAGTTCGAATCACCCCACATCAGGGTTACAATTCACAGAACGCAAATAAAAACCCTAGATCAGTGTTTCCCAAACTGGGGTCCTTGGACCCCCAGGGGTCCGTGAAACATTCCCAGGGGGTCCGCAGGCAGCAGTTTTAAAAGCACTGTAAAGTTCCTTGTAGAATTAGCCGTTTTTGAGCAACAATAAAAGTGTCAAAATAACACCAGTGATTAATGTACCTGCTGAAGAGAGATTAGAGTTTTGTCCAGTGGCAGGTTTGACTTATCTAATGTAGCAAAGAGGGTTAATATGCCTGCTGCAAAGAACGCGTACCATACATTTTAAAAAACAGTATTTTATGTGCATAGGTCACTGGGTTACTGCTTTTGTCACAGAGATTCTATTGTTACTCTGCAGCTCATAAGAGACAATCATAATCCAGCACAGTGACCGAAAAACTGTCATCAAAGAGCTGCTTACACACTGCATGGTACAAGTTAGTAACTTATGTTTTTTCCCAGTCTTTAATTATCCTGATGCTGCTAAAGGGGTTTATTTGGGTGAAAATACATTTTTATTGTTCAAGTCAATGCTAACCACTGTGTTATGTTCTGAATCCTGAGTTTGTGGTTTTCCAGAACAAGCACTCTTTAAAAATGCCTACCAGTATGAATGTCATATGAATCCTACACCTTGTAGTCCCCTTTGCCTTATGTAACATTTTCTCTACACTGATTTACACATATGATTCATTGTCTCTATATGTGTGTGATGTAAAGTGCTCTGACATCCTAAAATGGTATGAGAGATGCTATAAAACAAATGAAATGCATGTGACAGATATGCCATGGAAAAATGAAAGGCACTGTTGAAGAGTGATAATAAGGGAATCATTGAAGAACCCCAACAAAGATTGTTGTATCCTGGTGCATAATAAGGCCATCATTTAATATTCTTTAAAAGTTAATACAATTCAATATATAATGATAAGTGTGTATTAGAATGCACCATTGTATCCTAAATTTTCTTGGAGGTAGAGCCTCCCAAAGCCCCCTTTGTAGTGGTCAGGCTCACTCACTGCACTTGGTGTGCACTGTATGGGGACTGGTCTGAAACATTTGCCAGGGCTGCTTTGGGTTTCCACTCTGGCCCTGTCAGGAAAGTTAATCACGGAGATGCAGCACCAACCTTCCCATTACATTTTTCCGTTTTTTGCTAACTCTTTCAATATAAAATACTAAAATCCTTATTATTTTGAGTATCTGTTTTGTGTGTACATGTGTGTTTATTTTTTTCGAATTACTCTTTTAATGTATGACGTTTAAATCATACAAATTGCTTGGGGTCCCCGGCTTCCAGTGGTGAGTCAATGGGGGGTCCTCAGGAGTCAAAAGTTTGGGAACCACTGCCCTAGATATCTTTCACTCGTGAACAGTCCTAGGCAGCCTGAAAAATAGGTAAGGGCCTTTCAAGAGCTCTCCAGTTTCCCAGGGCAACACATGTGTACCTCATCCAGTCTGAGTTCCGGACTTGTAGTCCTGATGTTTTTTTTAGGTAATTGACAAAACAAGACCACAAGTTCCAGAATGCATTCAAATCGAATGGAATAGATGACATCGTGCATGGGTTGGGGATCCTGGGGCCTGTGGTCTACCGGGACCGCTGAGGATCTCTTCCGTCCTCTGAGAGCCAGTAGAAGGCCATTTATGATTGGCATAGGGCAGGGTAATGGTGCTCGTGGGAAGGCAGTATTTGACAAAGACACATGTAAGCAGTGCTTTAAATGAGAAAAAAATAAGTGCAGGTGCTGGAGCAGGGTTTTCTATTGAAAATTTATTGAGATTTAAACTCCAGTTTTGTTTGTATGTCATGATTAAAATTACTGATAATTAATCATTAATTACTAATTTTGTTAAAGTTCTTGACTAACCAACATTACTAATGAGAGAAATTACACGTGGGAATGCATTTTATGTTGCTTTAATTAATACGTGAACTAAGTTGGTGAGCAAATTAATAAAATATGTGTGGCTAAAGTGCAATTTTGTTATTTGTATTAGCGCAAACGCTTTTAAAATAACGTGCTTTAATGCTTCTTTGTGTCGCAGAAGGCTAGATAATTGCATACACATAAGGGTATTAGTGGGTATTAACACTGTATGGTCATTACCATGTATTAACGTTGTTTTGTATTTCTTTTAATTAAGATGGTCCGTTTTGGCCTAATCCAAGATGGCCGCTATTTACAGCCTGCACTCGAGTGATTGAAATTTGACAAGAGGCCTCGCTGAACATGGTTGGAAGTCACCTGACCACAGCCTCTGTCTGTATTAAAAGTTTCCGTGAGGACAGCAGCTCCAGGCTCGCTGCCAATTGCCCTTGGAAAAGAATAAAGCCACAATGAACTCTGATAAACTTGTGGTGGCTGCACTATGGTTCTGAGGAAGAGCATTCATGGATGTATCATTTGTATCGTTTTCTAGCTTGAGCTTCCTTCTTCCGTGTTTTTATTTTTGTGATTTTTCTGAGCGGAGGTTTTCTAAATGTTGCAAAACAACATCCTTTCCTGCTCGCTCTGCTCAATGGCTCAACGGATGTTTAGAGATTGTTTGTTACTTTCAAATTGTTATTTTCCCTATAAATATTACTAGACTAGAAAGGGTCTGTTCCGATTGAGGCCACTTCTTCCTGAACCTATGCTCGAGAGGATCGATGCCTATTGAGAGGACGGCGACTCGGGAGTCTTTACTGAGAGACCTGTCCTGACCCATTTAGCTAGAATAGGTAACTAATATGAGAATAATGATTTTGCTAATGATTGACTTTCCTTTGAACTAATTTTACATAAACGATCATTTTGTTTGAATTACAGTGTCGGGTGGTTATTTCTTTGTCATTTATTGAGTTCAAATGTATTTCCTATGTTTTTAAATCATGACTCAGGACAATTTCTTTAGGTCGCATTGACCTCACTTTAGATGCAGATGGTTTAGGATTTCTCCTATATATTCAGTGTGGATAGAGTAATAGAATGAATGTTAGTGTGATGGGCCCTAGCGTATGATGAGAGTATGTGCGTGTGACTGTGGATTTACTCTGTCCGTGGAAGAAGGGAGAATTTATATGCGCCGATCTGCAGCAGTTTCCTGGTAGCAGTATGATGGTTAGATTATTGTCTTGATCTGATAGATTGCTTGTACATAGGCTTTTGATTTATTGATTTATTGATTGATGTTGGTATATGTACTAATACTATATGTTGAAGTCGTCGTATTGAGTTCTATGTAGTGTGTACGGCTTCTGGAACGTGGGGAGCTGGTGACGGTTCCGTAGTAGGGCAGAGGGAAGTGAGTGCTGCTCTCGGGAAAGACGGAATTGTTGGAATTACCTGTATGTATGCAGGAAAAACGTGTGACAATTGAAGTTGCGCGTCACATTGTCTGGGTTCGGAATCAGTGACATCGTCGTATCGTCGTGTGTTACTATTAGGGACATATTTTCAGTATAAAAGGAGTGCGTATGGTAGCGAAGGTTATCTGTGAAACTCTGGTCTTAAGTCCCAGGGAACCGTAAGGTTTGCCGTTAAAGCTTACTGCTGGAGAAGTAATAGGTATTCTCTGAGCTTGTTTGAAGGACTGGGCAGAGGTAAGCGCTGCTTGGTTAACGTGTGTTATAATTCTGTAGTGAGACAGACTGTTCGCTGTTCTCGGGAAAGGCAGGATTCTGTGTGGATGTACTACATTTTCCTAGTATGAAAGTGCGTGAATGTATGAGCATTTAGTTGATTGTGAGACTCTTTGGAGCATTCCTAGAGGAAACAGTTGATGGATGCATGTTAGAAGGGCAGAGTAGAGGGATGTGCTACTGTGTCAACGAAAGTAATAATTCCGTAGTGGAGCAGAGGTAAGCGCTGTTATAGAGAGAAGCGGGATTCTTGTGAGAAAGGATTTTCTTTACTATTCTATGGTTAGCGAAGCAGACAATGGAGATGTTTATATGTTGTAACTAATAGATTTTGTAGAATCTAAAACGAAGTCTAGTGAGAAGGTTTTGCAAAGGAGGGGTAGACGAGTGACAGGAGACAAGAGCAGAAGCGTCTGCAGCGACTACTGACGTCAGGGAGTCAGAGACAGACCGCGCTGTGATTGGACAGTGGATTAGAACTGTGCTCGCGCTGGGATTGGTGCGTTAGTGTGAGCCGCGCAGGGATTGGAAGGAGTACAGGGTGACGTAGACGCTCCAGGATTGGTGCGTTAGTGTGAGTCGCGCTGTTATTTGACAAAAGATCGTACAGTTGCGGAAGGGACTAGAGAATAAACGCTAAGATGTATTATCAACCGGCGGAAAAGAAAAAGAAATCCTTGTTCGGTAAAATTAAAAGGTGGTTCGACAAGGATAAAAACATAATAACTAGAGAAGGTGAATTGCTACCTCCGACAAGAACTCCTGCATCCTTTATGGTTGCGAAATATGGGTATCATACCTGTATATGGTTAAATAACTGGGCTAAGTACACTAAGGACGATGGTGTTTTAGCGTTCCCGGAACATGGTTCATTTAATCTGGCCGTGTTGAGAAATTTACGGGAAAAAATGATGTGTCTAGAGCCTAGACCAAGGCCGACACAGTTCGAGGCGTTGGTAGAATGGGAAGATGAGGTACATGAGCGAGAAAAGCAGAGGAGTGGAGGCAATTATAGGTATATTTTCGGGAGGAAATATGATCGTGAAACTCATCATGATCGAATGAGGAGATGGCGAGATGCTAGTATGTCAGAGGGATTATATCCTATGAGGACAGTTGATGAGAAGGAAGAGAGGAAGGGTACGGAAAAGGTGCCTGATGCAGAAGTGAGAAGGTATGGGGCTAATGATTATGAAGATGAGGTCTTGGATGACATGATTTACAAGAGACCACCTCCATATAGACCAGAACCAGAAGAGAGAACGCCAGTTGCTACTCCTATCAGAGATACTTTGCGAATTGTTAAAACTGAGGTTGTGACACCTGATCTGAAAAGTGGTAGCTCTTTCACTGAAAGAGAGAGAGAGAGAGAGCGAGAGAGAGAGAATCAGATCAGTGATGAGAAAACAAGAGAATTAGCCAGAACCACATCTGAGCTGACTGAGAAAATTAGAGAGCTGACGAAAAATCTAGAAGTTGTTACTGTGCCTGTAACCATAGGTCCAGTTATGCCTATTTTTGATAAACAAAGAATGGGTGAGAATGGTTTGACAGTTCCCTATGTTGGAAATGGTTTGGTTGGTTCTTGTTCTTTGGAGGAATCAGGAATGAGGACAGGAGAAAATAATATGAGACAGTCAAGACATGATATATGTAGTGGAGGATCAGATGTACAGCCTAATACAGGATTGAATGCTGGTTGTTTAGGAGGATCAATTTTGGAACCACAGAGGATGGCAGAACAAGTGGGTGCAGTGAAAAAGTCTACAGAAATAACAGCTGAGGATTTGAATGATTGGTTGAAAGTTCTTCAAAAGAAGGATAAAGATTCACAGGCAATTGATGTGGCCAGGTTGCGCATAGAATTGGAGGAGCTTATTGCAGGAACAATTCCAACAGAAATATTAAAAAACCATCATGATGGAGAGTTGTTATTCATGTGCAAGAGTATCACCTGGAGGGCTAAGAGTACACAGGACAGGTTAAAAGCAATAGCGAGTGAACTAGGAGTTGACATGGATAAGGTGAAAGCTTTGCAGAAGTCTTACAGGATGGATTTCACGGATAAAGACATTGAAAATCTAAATGGTGTTGGCAGAACAGGGCAGATTAAGGAAATGATTGCCTTATTGCAAAAATGGGGTGATGTGGAAAAGTGGAAGGATAGATGGTACAAGAAAAGGGAAGATTCAGTGGACAGGACTTATTCAGCTTTCCCTATGAGAGAAAAAGAAAAAACAGTAGATGCTTATCCTATGAGAGAGATTCATGGAGGAGGATATGTACATGTCCCATGGACTAGACAGGATATTTTGTCATTTACGAATGATTTCCCTCGACTGAGAGAAAAGCCCGTCGAGTGGTATAGGCAGGTAGATAGGTTTGTCAAATTGTCAAAAGTGCTGTGGATTGACCTGAATAGTCTGTTTGATATAATTGTTCCAGCAGACTTGTGGGCAGAGTGTAAAATAGTTGTAGATTGGCCTGCTAAGGAGTACCCAAGAGACCCGAAAACAGGAGCTCCAGACCCAGAGGTCATGAGGAAGTATGAACAGGTTATTGTGTTCCTGAAAAATAAGGTACCCCCGAAAGAGACAGATTGGGTTAAGATAGATTGAACACATCAGGAAGCGAAAGAATCAGTTCATGCTTTTTATGAAAGGCTGATACTGGCTTTTAAACAGTTCAGTGGAGATGAACACCTGGGTGATAAGGATTTGAGTCATTTTGTATACAGGTTTGTATATGGCTTGAGACCTGAAATAAGTGAAAGAATTCATGAGCACACAGTTGATTGGCAGAGTAAAAAGATTGATGAAATTTTGAGACATGCAAAATACTTCAGTGAGGAAATTGAGGCAAAGCAGAGAAAGCTGAAAGAAAAGGCAATGTGGGCACAGGTGAAAGTTGCAGAAAGACAAGAAGCACAGCTGGTGGAACAAGCAAACAATCCAGGAAATAGGCCCAGATATGGCACAGGAAAAGGAAAGGGGAATCTGGAAGAAGCGAAGAAAAAGTTCCCATGTCACAACTGTGGACAATTGGGGCATTGGAGATCCGAGTGTACCAATCCACCATTAGTGAGTAATGAAAATAAATCATTGAATCAACAGGTGCAGAACGAGGGGTGTAATCATCAGCAGCAACAGCAGAAGGTTGTCAGACAGCAGAGTCAAGAGCCAAAGCCGCCCTTGCCGCAGAATAGAGGGTCCCAAAAGTATAACCAGGACTCGGGATTCTACAATGATGAGCAGGTAAACAAACCGAGACGTACTAACCCGGTACAGCAGTACTGGTTAAAGAATGAGGGGAGTGAGTCTGAAGGGGACTATTGACGGTGCCGAAGAGAGGAGGAAGAGTGCATACTTGGTGCAACTCTAGAAATAGACCAGGCAGGACCATTTGTAGATGGGAAAATAAATGGGGAGAGTGTTACTTTTTTGGTAGACACAGGAGCGAGGAGATCAACTGTCAGGTCAGCAGATATAAGAAATCTTCCTCTCTCGGACGAAGCAATCCAAGTGGTTGGTGTAGCAAATACACAGATTAAGACTCGTCTTACTGAACCAGTAAGGGTAAGAATAGGGAAATTTTCAGACATGCACAGATTTGTAGTCTGTGACACTAGTCCAGTGAACTTGTTAGGTAGGGACTTATTGTGTAAGATGAACTGCACAATTTTTTGTATTCCAGATGGAATAGCCTTTGAGACACCAGATGAGGATGTTTTGTACAGGATGACTCTAGATAATAGAGAGAGTGAGATTGTTGGTACATATGCTGTGTTTGATCCAGATGATTTGCCTCAAGAATTGAGACACACAGTAAAAACAGCAGTTTGGGATTTTACTGGAGAAGATGTGGGATTGATGAATAATGTAGATCCAGTGAAGATTTCAGTGAAAGAAGGAATTGTTTATCCTAATATCCCACAATACAGATTGACACCAGAGATAATTGAGGGAATAACCCCTATAATTGACAAGATGATTCAACAGGGTGTTTTGAGAGAGTTACTGAGTAGCCCGTGTAATTCACCGATAATGGGGCTAAAGAAACCTAATGGAAAATTCAGGATTGTACAAGATTTGAGAAAGGTTAACAAAATTGTGGTGGCATGTTGTCCCATTGTGCCAAATCCGTCAGTGATTTTGTATCAGATTCCTCATGATGCTGAGTGGTACACGGTAATTGATTTGTGTCATGCTTTCTTTTCAATTCCATTGCATCATGACAGCCAGCCGATTTTCGCATTTCGGTTTGGACAGCGTATTTTAGCATGGTGTCGTATCCCACAGGGGTATCCAGAGAGTCCTTCAATATTCAATCAGTTATTGAAGAAATCATTGGAGAGTTTGATCATGCCTGAAAGCTCAGTACTAGTGCAGTACATCGATGACCTACTTGTGGCATCGAAGACGCGTGAAGCTTGTGAAATGGATACCATAGCTTTACTGAATCATCTGGCAGATGGAGGGTTAAAGGTATCTCCAGCCAAATTGCAATTTTGCAAGAAAGAGGTGCATTATGTTGGACACAATATTGAGAAGGGTCTGAGAAAGGTGACCGATGACAGGATTAAGATTATCAGAGGAATGAGAGCCCCAATGACCCAGAGAGAAGTGAGGATGTTTCTGGGGATGGTGGGTTATTGTCGTCAGTGGATAAGTAATTTCTCCTTGATAGCAAAGCCACTGATTAAATTGACTAAAAGTGAGGTGAGAGACCCATTGGAATTAGATGCAGAACAAATGGCAGCATTTGAAGAGTTGAAGAGCAGGATGTGTGAAGCTCCTGCTTTGGGAATGCCAGACTATGAGAAAGAGTTTGAGTTGTACTGCAGTGAGAGAAATGGTTGTGCACTTTCAGTGTTAATTCAGAAACATGGACAACTGAGAAGGCCAATTGCGTACTTCTCATCGACACTTGACCCCGTAACTGTGGGTTTGCCAGGTTGCCTGAAAGCAGTAGCTGCTACATGCAGAAGCTTGGAACAGAGTGAGGGTATAATAATGGGATATCCTGTAAGGGTATTCGTACCTCATGATGTGGCAATTCTTTTGACAAGAAGCAGAACTCAATATATGTCACACAGTCGACTGACTAAATATGAGAAAATCATTCTGGGAGCATCAAATGTGACTCTTGAGAGATGTGTGAATGTGAATCCAGCAACTCTGTTGCCAGATGCTGAAAATGTGAATGTGGGAGATGATGTTGATCATGATTGTTTGGATGTGCTTGACTACTGCACAAAACCCAGACCAGACATAAGAGATTTGCCGTTACCTGAGAGTGATCATGTGCTGTTTGTGGATGGATCATGTCTGAGAACTGATGATGGTGTGCTGAGTGCAGCATATGCAGTGTGCAAGGTTTCAGAAGTTATGGAAGCTTCGTCTTTGAAAGGAGTAAGATCTGCTCAAGTGGCTGAATTGGTGGCATTGACGAAAGCTTGCAAAATTGGGAAGAATCTGAGAGTGACTGTAATGACTGATAGTCAGTATGGATTTGGAGTGGTTCATGATTTTGGCCAACTTTGGCTACAGAGAGGTTTCTTGACATCGAGTGGAACTCCAATAAAGAATGCTGAAGTGATTGGGAAGTTGCTTGAGGCGATACAGCTGCCTAAAGAACTAGCAGTTGTAAAACGTGCAGCTCATGGACAAGGAGATGATTTTGTTACTCTTGGTAATCGTTTTGCAAATGACATAGCACAGTATTGTGCAAAGAACAATCATTCAATTAACAGGGGACGAGAAAGGGAAATGTCTTTTTGTTCTGTGATGTTTACTAATGTCCTAGAAACGTGGGATGAAGTGAAACAGTTGCAGGATGAAGCAGGAGATGAGGAAATGAGAGATTGGATTAAGGCAGGTTGTGCCCCAAGAGAGACAGATCATGTTTGGATCTATAGAGATGGAAGACCAGTTATGCCAAATAGCATGTTGTCAACAATGGCAAGGATGTATCATGGTCAGGGACATCTGGGGAGGGACGCAATGATTAGGTCCTTTAAGCAAAGCTGGTACAATGCAAAGTTCAGGCTGATTGCAGAAAGCATCTGTCAGAGATGTTTAATTTGTCAGCAGTTCAATACTGGAAAGAAGACAGTGGTAAGCCTAGGAACAATAGGCAGAGAGGGAGGTCCTTTTACCAGAATGCAAATAGATTTCATTGAAATGCCCCAAGTGAACAGATTGAGGTATGTTCTAGTGGTAGTCTGTTTGTTCTCAAGATGGGTGGAGGCCTATCCGACTAGGAGAAATGATGGAATAACAGTGGCAAAGTTACTGTTAAGAGAGTTGATTCCTAGGTACGGGTTCCCAGTGACAATTGAGTCAGACAGAGGTGGACACTTCTACAATGAGCTCATGGGTTTAATTTGTGAAGCATTAAGCATACAGCAGAAGCTACATTGTGCATACAGACCAGAGGCTTCTGGTGTCGTTGAACAGATGAACGGCACAATCAAAAACCGAATTGGTAAGATGTGTTTAGCCACTGGAATGAAATGGCCTGATGTCTTGCCTCTAGTGCTAATGACTATTAGGTCTACTCCAGATAGAACCACAGGGTTGAGTCCACATGAAACATTGATGGGACGTGCCATGAGACATGCTTTCGTACCTGTCAACAAGTTGATGACAATAACTGATGACATGATTTTGGATTACTGTAAAGGCCTGGCTGACGCAGTTCATTCTGTGTTTCACCAGGTTGGAGAAGACGCCACAACACTTGAAAAGAAGCAAGCCCATGATCTGAGTCCAGGGGACTGGGTGAGGATAAAGGTGCACAGAAGAAGGAATTGCTTGGTTCCAAGGTGGGGAAGGCCAAGACAGGTTATTCTGACTACGACAACTGCAGTGAAGTGTGCTGGCGTGAAAAATTGGGTGCATGCTAGTCATACTCTGAGAGTTCCAAATCCAAAGGATGGGACTGGGAAGGAGTATTTTGAAGAGTCAGATTCTAGTGATGATGCGGAGATTGAACCAGTGAGAAGGAAAAAGAATCCTGAAAGGGGAGAAGGAGAAAGAGAGTCAGGAGATTCCTTTTTCTGTCCGAGAGAAACTTCAAGAGAAACATTGGGAGTTTCAGAGGAGAGATCAGAATCTGTAAGAGTGCCTGAAGTTCCAACAACAAGTGGTGAAGAAAGAAGAGAAAAGAACAAATCCACAGAGACTACACCTGAATCAGATGAAGAGGTTGAGAATCCACATGAGATTACTCCTGAAGAAGTAGGGTCAGAAGAAGATAGAGAGGGACAGATTGCGGAAGGCCCCCGAGGAGGTGTAGGGAACATTCCTGATAAGCTAGGTGAAGGGACAAGTAGACAGCAAGAAGATTGCGTGTCGGAGACCCGAGGAGGGACAGAAGCAGGGAAATCTCAATCGGTGGTGGGAAAGAAGTCTGTGGAGCAAAAGAGAATTGTTGAAGAACAAGAGGCAAATGAAACAGAATCGGATGAAAGTGAGAATGAGAAACCAGAGGGTCGAGTTCTGAGAAAGAGAACTTGGATCGGAGAAAGAAATAATAAAGAAGTGAGACCAAAAAGGATTGTAAGAGGAGATCTTTGGCCCAACAGAATAAAGAGGCTGAGGTACAGACTGACACGAGCAAGTGCAAGTTCAAGTTCATCGAAAGCTGAACAGGTGAACGAGGTGTCTAGTCAAAATCAAGCAAAAGGTGAGAAACAAAAGGTCTCAAAAGAACCAGAGGAGATCAAGAGAATCAGAAAACCTAACCAGAAGTATAGGTCACCGGAATGGACGTACGTATTTCTTTTAATTAAGATGGTCCGTTTTGGCCTAATCCAAGATGGCCGCTATTTACAGCCTGCACTCGAGTGATTGAAATTTGACAAGAGGCCTCGCTGAACATGGTTGGAAGTCACCTGACCACAGCCTCTGTCTGTATTAAAAGTTTCAGTGAGGACAGCAGCTCCAGGCTCGCTGCCAATTGCCCTTGGAAAAGAATAAAGCCACAATGAACTCTGATAAACTTGTGGTGGCTTCACTATGGTTCCGAGGAAGAGCATTCATGGATGTATCGTTTGTATCGTTTTCTGGCTTGAGCTTCCTTCTTCCGTGTTTTTATTTTTGTGATTTTTCTGAGTGGAGGTTTTCTAAATGTTGCAAAACAACATCCTTTCCTGCTCGCTCTGCTCAATGGCTCAACGGACGTTTAGAGATTGTTTGTTACTTTCAAATTGTTATTTTCCCTATAAATATTACTAGACTAGAAAGGGTCTGTTCCGATTGAGGCCACTTCTTCCTGAACCTATGCTCGAGAGGATCGATGCCTATTGAGAGGACGGCGACTCGGGAGTCTTTACTGAGAGACCTGTCCTGACCCATTTAGCTAGAATAGGTAACTATGAGAATAATGATTTTGCTAATGATTGACTTTCCTTTGAACTAATTTAGATAAACGATCATTTTGTTTGAATTACAGTGTCGGGTGGTTATTTCTTTGTCATTTATTGAGTTCAAATGTATTTCCTATGTTTTTAAATCATGACTCAGGACAATTTCTTTAGGTCGCATTGACCTCACTTTAGATGCAGATGGTTTAGGATTTCTCCTATATATTCAGTGTGGATAGAGTAAAAGAATGAATGTTAGTGTGATGGGCCCTAGCGTATGATGAGAGTATGTGCGTGTGACTGTGGATTTACTCTGTCCGTGGAAGAAGGGAGAATTTATATGCGCCGATCTGCAGCACAGGTACTCATTAATATGAGCTAGAGGCGTGGCTAGGGGCGGGGCTTAGCGCTTAGGGCAACATATGATCATACATAATGACTTCTATATCAGTGGCAGCAACTATGAAAAACACATGAAAAATATGTTTATGTAAACGAAACAGGTTAACTCATTACACAAAATGAAACCCAAAAAGGATGATTTGTGAACAGTTCCTCGTTTTGTAATATTTGCTGTTCTTAATGCCATTCTGTTATTTGTTGGGCACAATATTATATACTCTCAAAGCGTACACACACACACACTGCACATTCCCTCTAAAATCTACCGAGTGTCCTGATTCTCTCCGTTTTCTCTCACAGAAAAACAGGCACACACACAAGTTATTATTAAGTAACAATGTTCTGAAGCTACATGAACAGATTTGTTGCAAGCACAGCATACAACCCTCAACTTTGTTAGCTGTGCGTCATTGAAGCCTGGGCTAGGGATAGGATTTTACTCCAAAATTGTCATGATTAGACTAGAAAACATTAGTGTAACTGTAAGTATGTCGCTTTGGGTAGCTCTTCTTCACTCCTTGAGTTTGAACCTAGGGGCATGAAAGGGGGGAGTTTTTTTCTAGAAAAAGATCAATGCAACCTGTATGCATGTTTATTTTGCCAACTGTGTACTCTATCACCAGGCGAGAATCTAACATTTGCAGGATTTGTTTTGGAAATTATTAGTGTAACCTGCATGTAAGTAGTTTTGGCTAGCTGTTCCTCAAGACATCCTCAGTTTGTACTTCTGGTCATATCATGTGATGTGATGGTTAGCCTAATATTCTCAGATTCTGTCCACGAAAGATGAATTGTAGCCTGCTCGTGTGTAGCCTTGACTATCAAACTGTGCATTAGACGCCTAGGGAGGAGATCCTAAGATTTTCAGGTTTTGTCTAGAATCGATTAATGTAACCTGGGTGGATGTAGGCCCGCCTCATCGCAGGTTCAAGCATGAGATGTGGTGTTTACCTTCAAAATTTCAAGCCTATTTATGTGATGGAAGATTGCACCCAACCTCTGGTGGAGTATGTGGGATGCACTGTTAAAAACCCATGGCTGGAGAAGTGGAGTGAATAGTAGGCTCGGCTCTCGCTGAACCACAAAGTTCATTGCCAACATTACTCAAGCGTTTGGCACTTCCTGATTTTCTTGGACAAGTTGGTAAAGTAACATGTTTGTCGCTTTGTGGCTGTGGGGAAGGAGGGCATGCCCCCCCATACGGCCCTCATTCACAATTGCCTGGAAGGGGTCCCAGGAGCGATGGTTAAGTCTTTCTTTCATGTCTTGACTCAGCACCAGCGGTCAAGTATCGAAAAGCTGCAGCAACAGACTCCCATCCCAAAATGCTCCCCTCCATGCTGTACTCGTCCCCTAAATTTGCCGTCTGGAAAATTAAAGTTAAGAAATGCACTACATTTATGACTTTTAAGAAATGTGTGTTAAAATACCATTTCTAAGATGATTCATGATTTCAAAACTCAAATATCTTGTATTTTTATCTGAAAATAAGTGGCAATCCTAACTTAACCTGCCACCTCACTTATTTACATGCATCCCTACTCCTTCCTTCCACAAAGAGAAGCAGTTCCTGTCCTGAAAAAAAAGATGAAGAAATAAACGGCTTTGGCGAAGACAGAGGATTTTGTTGGGCTGTCACTCGCTGTAGAACGGCCAGTGCAATCAATATCCTAAATAAGACTGGATTACTGACTGACTGCCCGTCCCAACCCATTTACACACCTGATGGAGAGGGGCGGGGGTGTGAGGCTAAAGCACTTTCAGCCGAATAGTCGCCGGGCACCTGATCGACAGTGAAGGGTATGTCTAGACCTTGCACTGTTAATCACAGCGTGACTCAAGGCAAGCCCTCTTAGACCCCTGCAGTCTCAGGCCATTCATATGGGCGCTGCTGGAATCTTCAGCAGGAACTCTGCAAGCGGCTTGGCGCGCTAACAAGCTCATGAGAAGCAGAGCGGCATCTACCCTGTGCTAGAGGAGATAAATAACCGGAGCCTGCATTGCCATCTATTAGGGTACCGGTACTCTCCCTGGCTAATGAGATGTGCCGGTACTGAGGGCCAGAAAATTCAGAAGTGTCGGTACTCAGTACCGGTGAGTACCGGCCCATTTAAAGCACTGCATGTAAGACTTCAGTGTGTGAGACGAGGAAGGCCCTGGCGTGTCTGCCCCGCTTCCGATTCGATCAAGCAGGGGACCAAACCCTAAATCAGGCCCTGTTACTGTAATTAGTTTTTTTTGATAAACAGTTTTATTGTTTTATTTGCAGAACAACAAGTCACATTAGTGGTCCTTCGAAAAACCCCTAACCACATCACTTGCAAATCAGTGGCAGCTCCAGTTTGATATTTAACACTTCACACAAGGAAATAGTCATTATGCACGCAGTGCAGTTATAACACCCCATTGACCCCCCCACCTCTGACGCCCCTAGCTATTTACCCCAAACCTTGGCCTTTTTTGATGGAGCAACCCTGTGCCCCATCGAGTGGACTGGTTTCTCCTGCTGAGTGCACCAGTCCACTCCTCGTATCCACGTTGACAGCTTCGGTACCTTGAGAGCTTTCCAAGGGGTTGCAATGTCTCTCTTAGCTACCAGCAGGGCAGTACCCAACAGTGCCCAGTCAGTCCATCGTTCACCCCCAATAGGATCAAGAGAGGGGAGAGGTCTTGGGTGAGGTCTAATACATGCTGTAGTTCGGCTAACACCACCTCCCAGTGACGTGCTTTTACGGGGAAGGACCATACCATGTGAAAGAAATCTGCCAGTATATAATTCAGCGGCCACACCCGGGGCTAGCTCTAAGACCCACTCAACACAGTCTGGCAGGGGTGAAGTAAGCACAGTGTAGGTAGTATGTCTGTATCAAGCGGAGCCTGGAAGAAATTGTAAGGAATCTGGGAGGCCATTAAAGCATCCTGACAATCTTTGTCCTCCAAGGGTCCAAGCCAAGTCTCCCAACAGGTTCAAAGGGTGTGATTGTGTCAGGGGCCTTTATGATCAAGGTAAAATACATCTGGGAGATACCTCATTTTCCCAGACCTCGCATCATTAATTTAACCTCAATGAGACTGAATTCTGGAACACAAGGATCTGGGGGGATATGCCCTCGTAGTGCATGGCATAAATGCAGTAGCGGCTGGTGTTGCGGAGGAGTGGCGTGGAAGGGGTTGGAGAAAACAAAAATGTACCTGCAGCCGACTGCGTAATGCTCTTCTGCTCCTCTTCTCGCAGGCACAGGCTCCCAGACTTCACTGCGGCCAATCTGGACGCTGTTTTCATGTCATAAGAGTAGCATCAGGATTGGCCTGAGCACTCTGAATTTGCGCTCCCAGTGAGACTGGGAGCCTGAGCCTATTCTCTCCAAGCCGGCATCGCAGCTCAGATTGGAGACAGCTTCAGTGTGCATGAAGGTTTGGCTGGCCAAACAGTCATGCGCACTGACATCAGTGCCAGTTCTCTTGCAGCCTGCCATTCCCCATGGCCCGCCCCCAAAGACCCGGTAGGAAAAAAAGATAATAATACGCTTTCATTATTGTTTTCTTTTTCCTTTCCTGTCGTTTGGAGGCAGCTGGCAGGAGGGGGATGGGAAGGGCACTCCTCCACCATAGCCGAGGAGCCACTGCTGCGCAACTGCAGGAATTTCTGAAATTATGTTTTGGATAAGGTGTACTTATGCTGAAGTTCCTGAATGGAAGCCATGTGCTAGCCCACCCAAATATCACCCAAGAGAGTGATTCCAATGGCGTCCAAATGAGCAAAGTCCTCCAGCGCCGCCACCTACTCCAACCATGTGCCGTGCCACAAGGGGGGAGGGGGGGGTGTTAAGTGATTTTCGTCAACCAACCCTTGTTCCACAGCGCAGCCCTCCACTCACTGAACACCAACCGAGCCACCTTCTGAAGTGTCCTAGGTATGGCAGATCCATAAAGCAGCTCCAAAATTAGTGGGATCCCAGTGTGGCTGGTTTCTGCTTATAGGCTGGGTCTGACCACCTCCACTAAGCCAAACGTTGATGATCAAGAAGTGGGATGCCAAATAGTATAGATACAAGTTAGCCATCCCAAGGCCCCCATTCTATGAAGCACAGTGACAGATGGAAAAGGCTAAACAGGGCTTGAAATTGTGTCACAAAAAAGAGACAGCCAAGGAATCCAGCTCTCTGAACCAATGATGAGGGATACTATGGGGGGAAATTTGAAGGACATACAGGATTCGGGGCAATATCATCATTTTGTAGAGTGCTATTCTTCCAATGACAATTAATGGTAAAGTCTGCCATTTTTTAAGGTCTGTTTTAACCTGGCAGGTGAGAGGGGTGATATTTAGAGACCAGGTTAGTGCTGGGTCAAGAGCCACTTGGATACCCAGATACCGTAAACTAAGACAATGTATTGGGATAGTTGTTTGCCAGTCTACACAGTCTCTTGAAGGTGTGAGAGGCACAAGAATCAATTTTGAGAAGTTGATTGTTTATCCTGAAGCCTCTGCAAAAAGCTGCAAGAGGCAGGCACACCGTGTGCCACTATCCTGTGGGTTCGAGAGATACAGTAACACGTCATCCGCATAGAGTGCAATGTGGTCTTCGTGTCCCACTACCATCCTCAGATCTGTGCATCACACTGTAAAAGCCGAGCCAGGGGCTCAATGGCCAGCGCAAAAAGGAGGTGGGGGAACAGGGAGCAACCCTGCCTGGTCCCTTTACTGAATGGGAAATGCATCAGACATCCCCCCATTAATTTGTATTCGGGATTGTTGGGTTGGGATATAACATCCGCACAAGTCCCTGAAAACTAGGTCCAAACCCAGCCCTCTCCACCCGTGCGTCAGCTCCAGTCCACCGTATCTGCTGGCTCCACATTCAGTCAGCCCCTTCCACCGACCTTGCCTGCATCGATCTGCACTTGAGGCACACGCCTGGCGCTGCGGGCACGCAGCAGTCCTTGTCCCTGTGGGGGGCAAAAGGAGGGGGTGTGCGTGTGTCCTGCTGGCCTGACGTGCTCCAGAGCAGCCACCGACAGGATGCCCCGCTGAGTGATGTGCAGCGGCGCCGCGCAGGATCTGCTCCGATGTATTTCTGGTGAGTTGGCGAGGCGGAGGCTCAACACCAGCCTCGTCGCCAGTGTAAAGTGGCCTGACAGTACACTTGGGCCCACCCATGATCCCCGGAATGATAGGAGGCCCACACTGTGTCACTCAGGTGGCCGGAAGACCCCGAGCGGGCTTCCGCCATTTATTTATCTCCTCGGGACGCGTGCGCTCCCCGAGGAGGGTGTGTGGTAGCAACATTGTAGTGGCGAGCCCGAGTGGCTCTCTACACTAACAAGTAATTTTAGATAATGTGTCAGCCTGGAATAACAAAGAATGGTGACCCAGCTGTGCTGGACCCCTTTCGGGATTGGAGGAGACTCCAGGGCGACGGGCTGTAACAGTCTAGTGGAG
The DNA here is from genome assembly GCF_964204655.1 of Triturus cristatus. NCBI lineage: Eukaryota > Metazoa > Chordata > Amphibia > Caudata > Salamandridae > Triturus > Triturus cristatus. Next base: position 442,327,907 of record NC_140584.1, read on the forward strand.
GGGCAGATTATATGTCTGCATGCCCTCACCTTACAGTTTTTAGCTTTTTAGGTCTCACCTAGCGACACAGCGCATGCGCGGTGCTCGCCGTGGCGAGATTTATTGTTGTAGGTTTCTTGGCCGAAGGGGGACAGGACATGTGCGTGCCTGGACAGGCGATGTGCACGTGTACGGCTCCGTCGGCTCCAGATCATCTCAGACGGGAGATGTGCACGCGCCTGGACGGGAAACAGCTTTGTGTCCTGGCCTCACACTCGAGCCCCCCTTCCTCCTTTGTACTTCCTGTGGTTTCACCTCCCCTCCTCCCAACAAAACTTCTCTCCTTACGGTTTTTCGCCCTCAGGCAGAGAGCCTATTTGGCTGCAGGTACTGGGCGCTGGTGCCTGCTCACACGAGAAACCACGTGGAAGCGAAACGCTAAAATCGGCTCATTCTTTCCAGGAGTCGTGTGAAAGTGGTGATATTATCACAAGATTGGAACCCGTGAGCTGCAATGGCCCCGACAAAGAGCCGTGAGGAGATAGCACTCCTTAGGAATGTCTGGGGCCATTGCCCTACAAATGTAGGACCCGCGTGTGCAGGAAATTCCAAGACTCACCAGCATCAGGGGGGTTCGGAGAAGACTTAAGTGAACACGCGACGGAAGGAATAGGCGTCTGTAGAAAAATCACAGCAAGGTGTAGATGGGGAAATAACATTCATACCAGTTTGAACCATATATCCTAAATGGCACTGAGTGCGTGCAGAGTGATGCGGGTGAACCTGAACCGAACCAGTCCATCCGACAATCCATCCACACACACACAGACACATCCATTCATTCATCCACCCTTCTAACCACCCACCCTCAGACACACACATTCATCTATAAATCCATCCATTCATCCATCCACACACCCACCCTTGCACGTTCATGCATTCATCCATCCACCGTCAGACAGCCACCCATCCAACCACCCACCCTCAGACACATCCACACATTTAGCCATCCAGGCATACGCACGCACACTTGTGAATGTGCGTGCATTGCAAAATGCGCTTGCGCAACGATGCTGTCTGACCTTTTTTATGCTTCTCCTTAGAATGTGTGCACACAAACACAAATGACCTCTGAACAGTGGGTGTGCAGAGAATGCGGCCTCAGTACTGTGTATGTGCACTGCTGGCAGCTAATGATCTGTGTGTGTGCACGTCAGAATGTGTGTGTGCACAGGTGGTACTCAGTGTATTGGCATGTGTGCATACTTGCAAATGTGAGTGGTGCATGTCAATACTTAAAAAACTTTGCATGTCTCTCTTACTGATCTGGAAGGGAGGATCTCGGCAGGGCCAGTTCAGCTTTTTATACTTCCAAGGTCGGTCAGTAACAGAAGTACCAGTTTGCTGGCTAATGGCAGCGCTAGCTGGCTCCCCTCGCACTTGGCGCTGTACAAGTGGCCTCCGGTTCCTGGTAGAGGATGAGGCTGGTGGACCCGGGCTGTCGGCGGTGTGGGTGCCCGGGTGGCGCCAGTGCTGGGCACCGTGTTGTGCAGTGGGTTGGTGGTGCGCTTGCCGTCACTGGCACAAGCGGGCCTCTCAGTCTCATCGACTCAGGGGGCAACTGGCGGATTGAGCTGAGAGCCTACGATGGCCTGGTCTTTCTACAGACCAACCACAGACCGTGTCTGTTAAAGAATGTTTGTAAGGTGTTCGAGGGGCCGCTAGAAGTAGGGTGCCAGGCGAATCCCCAGTCTGTCTTGAGAGACGGCCAGGGTTGGGTGTGGGGTCAAGGACCCAAGTGGGGCGAGGGTTGCTCCAGAGGGCCCCTGGCAATAAGCTAGCTCCTGGAGAGGGTGAGGGTGTTTGGTGATGCTAGCAGCGCTATCCGTCGCACAGGGATTGTAGGGGTGTTGCGCGTTTGTGTCCGCAGTTCACTGCTTCTGTCGGCCACAGATTGTGTGCTTCACTTATGCTGTGTGTATCCAGGTAGACCTCTGAATTCAGGGTCAGCACTAGGGTGGTTCGAACGGTGCCACTGCACCGGGCGCTGGCTTCGGGTGGGGGTGGGGGAAGCCATGTTTCCAGAATATATTGTGGATGTAAAAGCACCTGCTGCAGATTCTTTGCCACCAGCAATTTCCAGGCAACAGTAAAAATGTCAATATAATGCTGTGATTAAAATTCATGGTGGAGAGAGATCGGAGTGTTGTCTAATGGAAGTTTTGATTGCTTATAAGGTCGCGCAGAGGGTTAATATGCCTGTTGCAAAGAACGTGTACCAGGTAGATCAAAGAAGTGCATATAATGTAAATAGTTCAGTGCTTTACTGCGTTTGTCACAGAGATCCTTTTGTTACTTGAGTTTATAAGTTAAAATCGAAATATAACACAGTGACCTATGAACTGTCATCAAAGGGCACCATGCACACTGCAAGATATAGGTTAGAACATTGTTTTCTTACCCAGCCTTTCATTATCCTATTGTCACAAAAAAGGTTATTTTGGGTAAAAATTGATTATTATTATTATTATTATTATTATTATTATTATTATTATTATTATTATTAGAGAGAACCCCCAACTATGGTGTTTTGTTTTTAAATCCCGAGTTTGTGCTTCTTCAGACCAAGCATTCTTAAAATATACTGCCTACCAGTATGGATGACATGTGACTCCTACACCTTGTAGTCGTATGTCTTATGTAACCTTTCCTATACACTGATTTGCACATGTATGATTCATTGTCTCTGTGTAGGGTGTGTATGTGTGATCTAAAGTACTCTGACACCCTACACTGGCATGAGTGGTGCTATAAAACAAAATAAATGCACGTGAGAGAGTGGTTTTGGAAACTTGAGGTGCGCTGTTAAAGGGTGGTTGGGAGGGAATCCGTAGCAAAAGAGGTCTTTGGGGTGCGCCGTCAAACATTGTCATGCCTGCAGCACCAAAGCCAACCCAGCCTCTGAAAGCTACCACTTGGACCCCATGGCTCTTGGCATCATGCCCTATCTGGGGTGGGAGGGTCTCTCTTACAGACCTCCTGGAAGCTACCACTTGGACCCCATGGCTCCTGGCATCACTCTCTGTTGGCAGATTCTCTTACAGACCTGTATAGTCCTTGCTTACAAGAAGCAAGGCTGGCAAAAAAAAGAGACTGTCAGCCTTGCTTCTCGTAGGCAAGGAGATAAGTACAAAGTGCATGTTTATGCACAGCTTGCAGGTTTTCAAACGCATAAATAAAAAGCATTGTCATTTACAATTCCAATAGCTCAAACTCTCGCAAATGCGAGACCTATTGCATTGCAAATGCTTGTTTTGTTGGGAGAGGAATTATGACAAGAACTGCCTCTCTTGCATGAGGATAACCTGCACCCTGAAATATGTCCGAAGTACAATGTAATGGAACAAACCTTAAGTGCTTATTCATTCTAAATGTTCTTATGTAAAGCGCTGTCACCCATTCAGGTCTTGTTTGCGCTATGTGGCACCACAACAACATAAATAACAATAAGTCTGAAGCCTACGCGAGGGTATTTGTCAGACTAAGTCTTGGCAGAGAGGTTCAGAGGGCTTGTGGGGATACCAGAGAGACAGTGAAGGATCTGAGTGACAGCTGATGGGCTCTGAAGGTCAACTGTACAAGTTCAGATTGGGCTTTAGGGCAATCAGGCAGCTTCCGATGGGCTGGTTTGACAGGTCAGTATGTGGGCTGGTTTTTGGCTATTTGTGGGACTGGTTTATGGTCTGCTGGGCTGGTTTTTACTGGTGAATTGCCTCATATTGCAACAACATTGCATGCAGCAAGCACAAATGCAGGCAGTCTTCAATGCCTTGCAAACTATTTATATAGAATATCTTTACAAGTTCAAAACTGCCCCAGTTTGCAAACATGGGCCAGTTGTTTAGTTTTCAAAGTCACTAATATGGGCCACTTGGATCTTGCTTCCCGGGCCTATTTTCTGCCCCAGTCTGACCCGGACTGTTGGTCACACAGGACTATCCGAGGGCCAGCTGCGAGTTAATTAGGGCTGGCAGAGACTTGGGGTCAGCTTATGGTTCACTTAGGATCTGTTAGCATTGGTTGAGGGCCTCTAATTCCTGGCTCGGGGTCTACCAGGCCTAGGGTCTCAGAGGGCTGACTGCAGTAATATGATAATCAGCAAATCACCAGTGAGGGCGAACTGAGGTTTGCATTTACAGCCGGGTGACAAGGACAGCCTGAAAATCTGGGAGACACCTAAAGGCCACGTGGGGGCTATCTGGGACAGGACAAGTCGTCTAAGACGCTGTATCACTGGGAAACGCGAAAGCTCTCCCTTACTTGGGCCCAATCTTTAAAGTGCTTTTAGCTTAAAGTCAGCACTCGGGATCATTCCACAAGTAGAATGTGTGTCCACGTGCTTATCATTTTGCTCGGATGCGCTAAAGTAGCTGCAAGGAAATCTGCTGCGTCATAACCCTGATGCCTATCGGTGTGCCTGCCCGTCCTATGGCGGGCACGAAAACCCATCAAAGCACTGCCGTCAGTACAAACGTATCCAGGCCACAAATATGATATAAAATACAGAATTACCGACAAAGAACCGTGAAAAATATATATATCCTAACTTGACGTCTCAGAATCCGGTCACTGTGTACTATAAGTCATTGTAGCCCCCACTCTGCACATTTGTAATGTTCCTTTGCGAATAGGAAGGTAGGTGCGTCCTCCGGTGTGCACGGTTAGTGGCCCCTGCAGCCGCGTTGGTGCGGTCTCATCCTGCTGCGTGTCGTCTCATCGATGTATCAGTGGCTTATCTGTGTCACCCCTACATGCCTTATTGTCTGGTGTGTCCCCGTGTAATAAGGGCTCTGTAAAAGCACATTCGGGCCTCTGTAGAAGTTTCGATCACTGCGTCCCTGCACCCTATGAAAAGAGGGCGTTGGCGAATGTGGTCAGCCGGGGACACTTGATAGGGGCAGATCGAGTGTCCCGGCTCACACCCTCGTTTACCGCGGAAGTGCGGCCGGTGCGCGTTCCATACGGCACCTCCGGCAGGTGCGCAGCGCAGGACTCCTCGGGGGTCTGCAGCCAGCCGGTGCAATAGAGGGGCGACGCTGTGCCTCAACAGGAAGATCATCTCAGAGCAAGGCACAGGTGTAATCACCGAAGGGGGAGGGGATTATTTAAAAAAGTGAATGTTTTCAGCTCGCTCATCCTTTTGATAGCGGCTCCTACCGTGGCCCTCGGCCTCAACTTGCACTACAGACATATTAGTATGCTAGTGTACAGAATTAAAAGGTAAACGTAGAAAGGTCCACCGAGATTTTGCCTCTATCTGCAGTGGTATTTGCTTAGGCCCTGGTAGAGGTGTCAGTGGCTCCGGGAGAGGCAGGACTGGTTTTATGGTCTCTGGGAGTGGGCTGAGCTCTCCGAAAGCCCGCGCATGGTGGCCAGAGGCTGAATGCGAGAATTCCAATGCCGGTGAAGGGTTACCAGAGCTCTGAAGTTGCCAGGTTCCATGCGAGTAGCTGATTTAGGTCCTTTTGTTCCCTTTGCCCTCTGGGCTTTGCAGTTCTGTTCACTTCACTAGAAAGCAGGACTCCAGTTCCCAGAATGCAATGAAAAAACAGCCTGGACTGGATAACCTACTCGTGCACTGACCTAGGCACTTGAGTACTCTGGGCTTCTGAAGGTTAGCTAAAGGTCTAGATAGAACTCTCAAGTGTCCCAGGGCCATACCTGTGTTCCTCACCCAGTCTTTGATTTCTGGACTTCTAAGGCCTGATTTCACATCAAGTCCCAGAACGCATTCAAAATCGAATGGAATGGATGACCTCATGCGTGGGCAGGGGATCCTGGGCCTGTGGTCTACCGGGACCACTAGGGATCACTTTGGTCCTATGAGAGCCAATAGAAGGTCACCTATGATGGGCATAGGGCAGGGTGATGGTGCTCGTGGGAAGACATTATTTGACAAGCATGCAAGACTTCAGTGTGTGAGACGAGGCAGGCCCTGGCGTGTCCGCCCTGCTCCTGATTCGATCACGCAGGGGGCCAAACCCTAAATGAGCCCCTCCTCCCTTACTGTATTGTTAAGAAATGAAAAAACATAACTTTTATCAGGTGTGCAGCTGCTCAGATGCTACCAGGGAAGACATAGTTAAAAAGAAAACCATTTTTGACAATGCGTCAGCCTGGAACCACAAGGATGGGTGACCCAACTCTGGAGCGGAGCCCAGTTGTAACCAGCGGAGGCTCCCGGGAGACAGATTGTTACGTTTAGTGGAGAGGCAGACTGTATGTCTGCCTGCCCTCACTTCACAGTTTTTGGCTTTCTTGCTGGGGAAGGACTCGTGACAAGAACTTCTTTTCTTGCATTGCTTTAACCTCCACCCTGAAACATGTCATCAGTGCAATTAGGGCTGGCTTCAGCTCTGTTGGTGCCCAGTGCTACAGTCTTTTTTGGCGCCCCTACTCCAATGACCTCCTCCTCGGATTTCCTCACTACCATCTGGCAAAAGTGCCCCATATCTCTCCATAGCCCCTCTCTCACATACATTCCATTTGTTTGAAAGCACTGTTAAAGGCTGGTTTTACTAATCCACTCACCTAGCCTAATAAAATACAGATCTGTTCTTTGTAGCAGGCATATTAACCCTCTGTGCTACTTTATGGCGAGTCAAAACTGCCACTAGATACAACTCTGATCTGTTTCTCTAGCAGGAACAATAATTCCAAGTGTTGTCTTAACATTTTTATTGCTGCCGAAAAGCTGGATGCACAAGGAACTCTGCAGCAGGCGTTTTTAAATTGTAAGAAGCCGCTAAGCACAGCACCCCTCCTGAGCACAGTGCCCCTCTCCAGGTCAGCGCCCAGTGCGGCCGCACCACTCGCACTGCTCCAAAGCCGGCCCTGAGTGCAATGTAACAGACCTCACGTGCTATTCATTCTAACTGTTCTTATCAGGGGCGAAGCTTTGTCAGTGAGATTCGGGGAGTTTGAATCTGACATTTCCCAAGGTTCAGGATAGACTATTTTTGTGAGGAACAGGGTCGGTACTGATTCGCATTAGGTGGGCCTCTGTCTGGAGAGGCGCAGTGGGAGAAAAATAACGATGGGTGGGAATGTTACCTCGACTGATTGCCACTGGTGAGACTATGTGCAAGCACTCATCCCATCACCTTTTGGGTGCTTGATTGCCAGTAGTATGGCTCGCAACCTGAAACTGGCACAGCTTTCAAGGCCCACTACTGCCAATGTTTGTGAATGCCAAAAAGTAGTAATTTGCACCCATTCAAGGTGTACTTCTGTGGGTGAAGATTTACTATTTGTTTGGTCAATCAAGTCACTATATGTATTTTAGTTTCTGCTCCACAAAAAGAGCAAGCTAAAAGCTCTCAGTGAAATGAGAACAATGAGAAAAACCCCAGCAGACCTAGCAGACCAGACTCATGGCCCCAGACCCATCAATTAAGCCAAGAATGCACTTCACTTCTGCCCTTCCCTGCTGGGCCTCGTGATTCTCCCTGGGAACTCATGACTGTGGTCACGTACAACACAACAGCCCTGAGTCCCAGCCCTTGCATCACTTATTTTAAATGCATTTTCAGGGCATACACTCTTCCTATCCTTCAATAAGCCTTGATGCTAGAGATGTCAAATGGGTGCAAGTAGACAGGACTCTGTATTTCAATCCTCACCTTTCACAAATCATGTTATCAAGTCACAGACCCAAGTTGCAAACCGAGGTGGCTACACCCCAGTGATTAATTTGTGCCGGTGGTTTTCAGTGCTTAGCACCGGCACCTACTTAACAGGGTCTGGGTTTTGAATTTTCTCCCCTGTGCGATGGGCCCAGTAATTATTAAAAATAAATGTACCTACCTGCCATGTCCTCCTTCGGTTCAGTTGCTTGTCTGCCTGGTGAGGATGGCCCACCCAGGTCCAGTCATGAGGACTGCATCACCTTAGTGATGTCAGGTGTGCACGCCTTACTTTAAAGGAGCATGCCACTCCCATTGGTCAAGGAAGGTTGAGGGTCGGGTGGAGTGATGGGTGTCGTGAGCTGAGGTCGAGGCAGGCTGGGTGCTGGAAATTTCAGGTCCATCTCATCCTCAGGACAAACTAAATGCCAATTAAAAAGTGCGCAGCTTGCTGTTTTATCAGCTCGCTTGGTGTATCCAGCTGAAGCAGGCTAACATTATTCATGTTTACTGTTGCATGTTGATGCTCGTGCCCTGGGGTCACCAAAACAGTAAAAGACAGCGTTGCCCCTATCAGACCTCGCCTCGCTGTGCACAGCACTGCACGGTCTAAAAACTGCCTGCACGCACCTGCACCATAATTACTGTGTTGTGTGAATTTAGCAGTGGCAGCATACAGGGAGCAACTCACTGGGCAGCACTGCAGGCCAATCTGAACCTGAAAGGCACGCCCTGCCTCTACAGAACATGAGAGCAGCCACAACAGTGAGTGACCTGCGGTGACCAGCCAGCATTACATTATTACACGCATTCTGCACGCCACTGCGTGGTCTTCAGGGTGGGGCAGGGCAGGTGTGAAACTGTATTTTGCCATGTCATGCACAGTGTAAACTGCGCATGCGTCGTGTTGTAGGATAGGACCAATTTGCCAGCGCCCGCGGTCTGCGCCTGCCAGTGCCACCGGAGCTGCAGGTCACAGGTGACAGAAGTAGTGGTTGGATGCTATCATATATCAAGAACATCTTGTTCTCTGTGGTGGTGCTGTAGGGTCCCACTTGGTAAAAGTGTACTCCGTGTGTAGTGAAGTGTTGCTGTCAATCAGACAGATGCGAGACAAGGAGCTGAGACCCACTTAATCCATGCAGTGACAGCGCACCCAGTGTTCCACAGAGAACGGTCTCAAAGCACTATGTGCTCCGCGAGGCTCTATTCCTGAAGTGACACCGATCGTTCCTCACACAGCCAGGATCTGTAGCAGACCCAGTGTAGCGCTGCGAGGAGGGCTGTTGTCCTAGGTAGGGTTCGGGAGTGGGGAAACCCACTTCTCTCACAGACCCATTCAAACTCCGCACATTCCTGCTGCAGGGCCACCAGAAAGAGAAAGACTGAGAGAGCCCGAAAAAGAAAACATTCCTGAGAGGCGTAAAATATAAAGCAAGGAAGAAGGGGGTAGGAGATTAAGAGGGAAGTCTATGGTGGGTGCAGCATTGGGGCGGGCGCTGGAGGGAAGGGGTCCCTCTCTCTGAGGGGCTACTGAATCTTGACACTTATTCACTCGCGCTCCCTCCCAATCAAGGGCTCGAGGACCTGAAAAGATGACATGACCTCAGGAAGAGGCTTGAAGGAATGTGGCATGTCTTCTGGCAAAAGGCCTGTGTGGATAACAAAATCCTTTGTGGTAAAAGTGTTGCCTCTGTGAGGGACGACGCCTGTACGTGAAAGGCCCAATGAGCTGATAGTCCCGCAGGGCCGAGGACAGTGTGGTTAATGTTCTTCTAGTAAAACATTTCCTGTGGTAGAGGTAAGGCATGTGTGTTATAAGGTGACAATCGTCAGTCAATCGTCAGTATGTTGAACTTTACCATAGCGGCCACATTTTCAGATTGCTCATGTGTGACATTCCAATGCTTTCAATGTACTTATAAGTGGGACATTAAATTGACAAATGCTTGGGCTTAGAGTGACACTTTCTTGCGAGTTAAACCAAGCAATGAAGTAAATGAAAAGATCACACCTTTTTAGGTCGAGCCTAGAACAACGCAGGCGCTGTTGCTCGACATTTAGTATACAGGTTTCCAAAGTGCTACCTACCAGACCTCGCAGGCCTAGCGCTTGCGTTCACGCGAGCCTGCACGCACGCAGCTGCCAATCACTGATGCACGCGCACCACACGCGTGCTTGACACACAGCGCGTCCCGTCCTCGCGATCGCGATCACTTTCGCTGTGATCGCGATTACTTTTGCTTTCACGGCCGCGCGGCCGTTACTTTTACGGCCGCGCGGCCAATGCTTACTTTCGCTTTCACAGCTGCGCGGCCATTACTTTTACGGTCGCGCGGCCAATGCTTGTTTAGACAGACATCATCACAAACCCTTCCTAGCCCTGGAGCTGTGAAGGAAGAACTGATGCAACCCACCCACCTGGGCTACCCAACGGGCCATCTCTCTCACATGTCCCTACGTCACTGTATACAGCTCTCTACTGCCCTCTTCAGGCAGATGCTGGTGCTAGGGGGTGTCTACGTCAGTCCGCCCCTCCATCCTTTGAAAGGTGCCCGTGCAAGGTCATGCACTGCCGTGCTGCAGACATGAAAGCCTCCCAGCCCCACGCACATCAGTTCCCGCTCGCAGGAGTCACCGCCACGGCCGCCTCAGTCCCCTCCTTATCGCCTCACGTCACCGCCACCTTCTCCCAGCACCTCTTTTCTCCCCGGTAGAACAAAGATACCGCCCGCCTCGCCTGCTCGCCGCGACCAACGGAACAGGATCTCGCAGGAGGAAGCGATGTTTTCCGTAAATTACATTTCTTGATTATTGTCAGAGGAACGGTGTGCAAATAACATATACGTGTAACAAAGAACAGTTGTTACCTATCATGCCTGTTTAGGGTTGCTCACCCACCCTATAACTGACACTTGCTATCGAACATCAAATGCACATATTGCGAAAACGGATTATGCTCGATTGCCACCCATTTGGTAATAATAGCATCTATTGGGGACAGCGCCTAGAAACAGTAGACGGGTGGTTTCCAGGCGCTATGTAAAATGCAAGTTCTTACTTTTATTGATTAGATTGATCAGTGATGATCTGTATCACCCCACACCCCTTAGTTAACAATGTGTTTAGACTCTCACACATATTATATTAATTTTGAAACATTTTTAAAGATCTGGCACAAATAACCCAACAGGGCAATTCACGTGGAAACAAATAAGGGTGTGTCAAATTACAACATTTTGGCAGAGATTTGGAATGCTGGCAAACTTGGCAGCATCGTAGAGATCCCATGTATTTCAAAATCTCTGAATAGACCTGCCAGAGAAATTTCCTGCACAACAAGTTGATGTGGAAACCTTTTTTTTGGTAGGAGGATTCCCCTACTTAAAATTACATTTTACGGGGGGAGGAGCCTAGCGCGCAACCAAGATGGCCGCGTAGGTGCGAGGCTCCCGAGGACCTCCGCGACCTCCTGAATTAATCCTGGCTATATCCTGTCCTTGTTGAGGGGACTGTGTCGGTGAACCCGAGCTGAGGCGCCACCCGTTTTTCGTTTTCGAATCGGACCCCGGACACCGGTGGGAGCACCGATCAAAGGTTGCGGCCTTCTCCGCGCCGGCCCCCCGGATTGGAGTAGTGGGGCGATCCGGGGACAAAGCGAACAACAGCGGCGGGCAGGGCTGGGCGACTCGCGTACCCCGCGCTTTCACTTTCGCTTTTGCGCCCTCCTTGCCCTCAAGCGAGGTAGGGTTGCGGAGCGGGGTGCGGTGGTGTGGCCTTGTCCAGGTGCCCGGCTGACCCGCCGGCTGTGAGTCGTCCTGCGGTCCAGTGGTCGCCCTCCCCCCCCGGAACCCGTGAACTGGTTTATCGGCCCTTTTGAGGAGATTGGCACGACGGTGGGAGAGCAGGCATGTCCACCAAACAAGATGGCGACCGGGCGAAGGTGAAGACGACCCGCCGTGGCCCGGCGCATCAATCCAACAGTATGGACCGCTACACTCTCCAGAAGGGATCTCCGGAGGCATCGCGCACATCCCCTGCGGGCCCGACGGAGGCGTCTGCTCAACCGGTGGATCTGACCCTCTGGGACGTCATGGGCGCCATCGCAGAGATGAAGGCCTCGGTGGACCAGCGCTTCGACACCCTAGCGCAAAAGATAGACTCGGTCCTTGTGGATGTGGGCCTTGTGAGGGCTGACTTGTCCAAAACCAACGACCGGGTCGATTCCCTGGCCCACACTACAACGAGCCTCACGACGGACGTGGTGGCCCTCCAAAAGGAGGTGCGCCGGCTTGGCCAGGCGAGCGCCCTGATGGACCGGCGACTGGAGGATTCCGAGGGTCGGGCCCGGAGGAATAACGTTCGCATTGTGGGGGTGCCGGAGGGACGAGAGGCGGAGGCGGCAGATCTTTTTGTGGAAGAATTGATCCTTACCCATCTCCAGCCCCGGGGGCTGAGTAAGCTTTTTGCGGTGGAACGTGCTCACCGGGTCCCTGGGGGCAGACCTAAGGCCGGTGCCCCGCCGCGGCCTCTCATTGCCCGGATTTTTAACTTTCGGGACAGAGACGCTATCCTGCAGACCTCCAGGCAACAGGGACCGGTCAAGCTTGATAACATGAATGTGCATTTCTACCCAGACTTTACTCCGGCGGTCCAAAAGCAGAGACTGAGTTTTCTCGGAGTTAAACATCGCCTACGGGACCTGAACCTTAAGTACTCAATGCTTTTTCCAGCTAAGCTAAGGGTGGAGGTGGATGGTCGCACGCACTTTTTTGACCGACCCGAGGCGGCTGGGGACTGGTTGGACACTCTGCCTGGAGATCGGGACCGAGGGGGTGGGGGGGGTGCGTTTGGCGGGGAGGGCCCGCCGTATCAGAACTGAGGGGTGAATAATAGGCCTTGCTCTGGACAACATTCCTTTACCATTTACTGATCGTGTATGTTCCCCTCCTATGGAGGTCGTACGGGGTCTGTTGGGGGCTTCCCTCCTCCTCTGGGGGACTAGTTAGTTTTTCATCTATGGGGCGACAGGCACACTGCACTTTGGGGGGGCTGTCTGGGCTCATGCAGGGGTGCAGGGAGGGGGGAGTTCTGTTGGGTTGGGGGGGTGGGGGGGGTGTGTTGTTTGTTTGCACCGCAAGGCAAGCCCTTTACTGTATTGTTGCTCTCGAGATGCTCTGTGGGGGACGACTGATTGCTTCTACGTATGACGGGGGGTAGGGATTTGACTGTGTTGTCATGGAATGTTAATGGCCTGGGGGACAGGATTAAGCGTGGTGTGGTCCTGCAGTACCTGAAACGTATTTCACCAGATGTTATCTTCCTGCAGGAGACACACCTTATAGGTAACTCCTTTCATGCCATGAATCGGCGGGGCTATCGTTTGGTGGCCCACTCGGGCTTCACCTCGGGCTCGCGGGGGGTGGGTATTATGATCAAGAACTCGCTCCCGTTGGAGATTGATGAGGTGCGCCATGATGAGAGGGGACGCTACACTGTTCTGGTGGGTAGAATGGAGGGTAGAGTGTTTGTTTTTATATCAGTGTACGTCCCGCCTGGGTTACAATCCACTACATTTGCGGACCTGGGGCGCCTCCTCCTAGACCTTCCGGGTGGCCTGTTGGTGGTTGGGGGGGACTTCAATGCGGTAGCCTCTGGGTCTATGGATCGTCATCCCCCTAGGGACCTCCCCCGGGCACAGGCGTGGCTGTCCGGCCTTTTAGATACATTGGGCCTGGTGGATTGCTGGCGACTAAAGCATCCCGCGCAGCGGCAATACACCTTCCACTCGGGTGCCCATGGTAGCCTCTCGCGGCTTGATTACATCCTTGTCCCGGCGGCCTGTGCTGGGAGAGTGGGAGAGGTGTGCCATCTGGCGCGGGGTATTTCAGATCACTCCCCATTACTGTTACATTTCGATGTCTTCCCGAGGGGGGAGGGCAGGGTGGCTCCAATCAATGCTTGGTACTTGCGCGACCCCACTATTCGTGCCGACTTGATCAAATCCTTACAGCGATATTTTGATGAGAATGTGGGGTCTGTCCCTTCGGCCATCTCCCTGTGGGAGGCTTTTAAGGTAGTTCTCAGAGGGGAGGCCCTCTCCTTTATCTCCCATGCCCGGAGGCGCGAGCGGGAGGAAGTCACCCGGGTGGAGGCCGAAATTGCGGAACTAGAGGGTGACCTGGGGAGCGGGGTAACGGATGCCAAGTTGCATGTTCTGCACCTCAAGCAGGCGGCCTATAGGGCCCTCGTCACGGAGGCGGCCAGGGGCCTCAGTAGAGAGCAACAGGGGCGATTGTATGATGTGGGTGATAAGGCTGGTAAATTGATTGCGTGGTTGGACAAGAGGGAGAGAGCGAGTCGTGTGGTTCCTTTGATTGAGGGGATGGATGGTGTGCGTGTCACCGAGCCGGAAGCCATTGTCTCCTGCTTCGCGGATTACTTCCGCGAGGTGTACTCCCCGGTTTCTCCCTGCTCGGAGGAAGATTCCCATGCCCTGCTTCGGGACATCGCGCTGCCCTCCCTTACGGTAGAGGACAGGGATTCTCTGGACGCTCCTCCCACCTCGGACGAAATTGCCTTGGCTATTCGCTCGGTCGCATCCGGCAAGGCCATGGGCCCCAATGGTATCCCCATCGAGCTTTACAAGCTGCGACCGGATGTACTGGCGCCCCACCTGCGCGCGATGTTCCTGGCGGCCCACTCGCAGGGTTCCCTCCCGCCGGACCAGCGTTTGGCCACAATCGTGGTGATCCACAGGGAGGGGAGACCCCGTGAGCGGGTTACATCCTATAGGCCTATCTCGCTCTTGAACGCGGAGCCCAAAATCCTCGCCAAGGTGCTGGCCAACCGGCTGGTCGGCGTGGTGGGCGATTTGGTCCACCAGGACCAATCTGGCTTTATACCCCATCGCAACACGGCTCTTAATCTGCGACGCTTGCACGGGGTGCTCGCGCGTGTCCCGTTTGTGCGGGAGCCGGCCATCTTGGCGTCCTTAGACGCCACCATGGCGTTTGACACGCTTGAATGGCCATACATCTGGGCGATGCTGGCGAAATTTGGATTTGGACCGGGATTCATTAGCTGGGTCAAATTGTTGTATTCGGGCCCACTGGCGCAGGTGGTGGTGAATGGGCGGGTCTCGGCCCCATTCGCGCTGGGGCGGGGCACGCGTCAGGGTTGCCCCTTGTCGCCGCTCCTGTTTGCACTGGCCTTGGAGCCCTTGGCGGAGTGGCTGCGGTGGCACCCCTCTATCCGTGGTCTCCGCTGGACCCCCGAGCATGAGGACCGCGTGTCCCTCTACGCCGATGATATCCTATTGTATCTCGCCTCCCCGCGTAACTCGCTGATTGTCCTGGTTGATGTTTTGCGCTCCTTCGGTCGTAACTCAGGCCTTGTCATCAACTGGGCGAAATCCTGCGTATATGTGCTTTCCGGGGAGGCTCCGGCCCTACCACGGGACTGCCCGATCCAGATTGCCTCCCAGGGGTTCCGGTACCTGGGTATATATATTACTCTAGACCCGGAGGCCCGCTACGAGCGGAACTTGCTACCCCCCCTCCAGCGTTTGAAGGAGGACGTTGCGCGTTGGCGGCGTCTTCCGCTTTCGCCGCTTGGCCGAGCGGCCTTGTTTAAGATGATGTCCTTGCCGCGCTTTCTGTACGCGCTCCAGAATACTATGGACTTGGTTCCGGCGCGCTACTTCCGTGAGGTGGAGAGCCTGCAGCGGCGCCTGTTCTGGGACGGGAGGCCGCGTATTGCTCTGGCTAAATTGACGCTCCCGTGGTACGATGGGGGGGTTGCCCTCCCGGACATTAAACGGTATTACTGGGCCTCCCAGCTAGCTGCAATTAATCATGGCCTTTACGGGCCCGCCTTGAACCCGGCGTTTGAGATGGACAAGATGCTCCTGCCCGGTGGCGATTACAATCGAGCGCTCTACTCTGGCGCGCCCGACTCCCGTCTGACGGGACCGACGCGTGTCATGGTGCGTGTCTGGCACGCGGCTAATGCAGCTATGGGGTGGAAGGACCGTTTGACCCGGGCGACACCGCTATATGCATCTGAGAGGTTGGGCTCCCTGTGGACATCGAAGGGCTTCGAGAAGTGGGACACGATCGGAATCAGCACAGTGGGAGATCTCTGGACGAGGGGGGGATTCAAAACTTTTGAGACGCTGCAGACGGAGTTTCAGCTGCAAGGCAGTGAGTACTTTCGGTACTTACAAGTCCGCCACGCGCTGGGCTCCGTCTTCCCGGATGTCGCGTCCATTCCGGAGTCTTCCCCCCTGGAGGACAGAGTGCTGGATGGCCATGTCCCAGACAGCACGATCTCCCTTATATATAAAAAACTGATCAACGACAGATCGTGCCTGCTGACTAGTCTCCGCGAGGCCTGGGTTGCCGACGGGCTGGAACTGGACGACGAGGACTGGATTTCCGCGGTGGCCTCTCCGAAGGAGGTGGCCATCCCGGCTCGCCTTCGCTTCGTCCAGCTTAAGATCCTCCACCGGGTTTACGTGACGGGGCCAAGGCTTCTACGTATGGGCTTTGCTGGTGACGGATTGTGTAAGCGTGGCTGTGGTGCCTTGGCAACTTTCATGCATATTCTGTGGGAGTGCCCAAAGGTGGAGCGATTCTGGCGTGGTGTGCATGAGGTCCTGCGTGTGGTGACGCGTGTCGCGCTGTTGCCTGAAGCGAGGAGATGCTTGCTGAATGTGTGGGAACCAAATGACTATTCGGTCCCGCAGACGCGGTGGGTGACTCTGGGATACATGATAGCTAAGCGTGACATTGCTCAATTGTGGGGATCCCAGAGGCCCCCGGCGGTGTTGGCCTGGAAAGAACATATGGATTGGTGTATGTTTCGTGAAAAGGTAGTGTATGTGGCGAGGGGTAAGCCTGGGGCGTGGGTGAAAATCTGGGGCCCCTGGAACGCCTATCGCGGGGGTATTTGTGAGCCGCCACTGCTACCGGCTGCCACACCAGCTCCGTCCCCCTAGCCGACCCCCTCCCTCAGCCGTGGGCATGTGGTTCCCCAGTCCCTGATCTATTCCCATTCCCCTCTTCAGAGTTTGGCTGCTGGTTGGGATCCCCCACTTAAGGAGCACGTGCTGTCACTTTGGATGGCGGGTTGCCTTGCGGGTGTGGTTTTTTGTGTTGTTCTGTTTTGAAAAAAGGAAACCGTATTGTGGGCTTAGAGTTATGTGGCCTGCGCTATTGATATCTTCTGATTTACCAATCTGCACCGCCAAGAGACTCTTACTGTAGGTATGTCATATGCTTCTGCCACTCTAGCGGCCGGCCGGATGGTTGTAGGCCCATACTTGTAACTTTTTTAAAATGTAATAAACGGTTTAAAAAAAAAAAAAAAAAAAAATTACATTTTACACATTTTTCTCACTGCAAAAGCCATTTTGTGGGAATTGTTTTTGACTTTCTAATTTTTTAAACTTTATTTATGTCACGAAAGTTAACAAAGTATCAGTTCAGACTTCATGAAGTTGGTGGAAGCTAATTTTGCAAACTTCGCACGCACCCTACAAAAAATCCTTATTTTTCTAGTCTCAAATCTCTTCAGAACAAAAAACCTATCCGCTTGGAATGTAGGGAGTGTGGCAAAAAGGAAGAAGAGTTGCATTGCTGCCCAGTAAAGTATCGTCTGACATTTAAATTATACCCAGGGCCACTGGAATTATGCGGCTCTGCTGCATTTATTTGCATAAATATGGGTTTGCTCCATTAGCCACATAATCCACAATCTGCTGCATTATCCACAGATTACAATAAAGAAAATGTTTCTAGCTCAAACAGATCAACAGTAATATAAAATATGGCAATGTGTGTCCCTTTGCCCTGGAAGGTCCTTTCTAAAGGTTGGCCATGTTTCAATTGTTCATTGATGAATGTGGGTAATAAGGTGAAATATTTTCGTAGAAAGTGTTACAAGGTGTAACAAATGTTAAAATAATGAAGTAACATGGCATAATTTGCCTTTTCTTGTCGCATGATTTAATCAACCCTGCCACAATTTAATCTTCCTCTGCAGCATAATTCCAGTGGCCCTGATTATGCCTGAGTGAACACCGAATTACGTGGCAAAGTTGACTAACTAATGCAGCAAATTTGTCTGTAAGTAAAAGTAAATTATGAGGTGTTTTGTGCCACTTTCTGTAGCACAGCCAACCACCGAATTCTCATTTTAGCACAATTTGATAGAGAATTGATTCCAACGCATTGTAAAATACAAATGTTTCCTTTGAAAGAAAATTATGCACATTCACCAGATCATGTTGAAAATGCTGTTCCCCAAAACATAATAATTTTGTTTTGCTTTGAGCACTTCATGGACTGGTGCTGAGTTCCATCAGGGCTAGAGCGGTCAACCTCAAATCTGTGGAACTGGGTTCGAGTCTCGGCAAGGGCGCGCAACATCCTGTGATTCTGGGCAAATCACTTAATCTCCCCTTGCCTAACAAAAACAAGCATTTGCAATGCAATAGGTCTCGCATTTATGCAAGTTTAAGCTATTGACATTGCAAATAACAATGGTTTTTTTTTTCGGTTTTAAAACATAAATAAAGAGCATTGTCATTTACAATGCCAATAGCTTAAACTTGCGTAAATGCGAGACCTATTGCATTGCAAATGCTTGTTGTTCTTGAAACTGCTGGAAACCCTGAAAGAAGAAAGGTCACTAAACTACTGCCCCTATCTTGAAATAATGACTTGCATATTCACAATGCTTTGAGTCGCAGGCTGGGTTCTCGTAGCTCTGTACATAATTCACATTCATCACTGCACCAGAATTT